>NC_045169.1:3297023-3532023 GCF_900700415.2 Clupea harengus
GAATTATGGGAGCAAAGGGAGATGGTTTTAAGACCAAATCCACCTGAGGTAGTAGAATGTACTAATGAAAAGAGTATTGATTGCCATCTCCTGCTGTGGAGAGAGGGCAAAGACAACAGACGTTCTTCAGAGGAACAAGTGGTTGAGTTCTTCCTAGATCTCGATAAGGTGCATCGCACACAATGAACTGAGACCATCAACTCGCTCTTCAAAACTGACTGATTCATATTTTAATAGCAAAGTGTGTGTTGTCTGCTTATGTCTGCCAGAATGTCAGTGGGACATTGGTGTTAGAATTGCTTTCCTGCACCTTGTTAGATTATATTTCATGCCCATCCAACAGGCAGTAGGAGAGTCAAACCATCTTTTTTCTCATAGGGCGAAGCATCCACGTCATTAAATAGGTTATGGTATAGAACGGCTGTCTGCTACTGCGGTGCAATCACATTCGCATTTTCTTGCAGAAATACATCTCTAGTTTGAAAGTGTGATTCATTCACCACAGTGCATTAGGTTGTGGTAACATTCATAAAAATGACAAAATCTTCATATATTTTCTAGATATTCATGGTGTACTTCATTGCTGGAATCAAGAAGCTTGATGCAGACTGGGTGGAGGGATACTCCATGCACTACCTTGCTCACCACTGGCTTTTTGACCCATTCAAGTAAGTTAGCCCATTTTATTTCATCTAAAGTGGTAGAGAGTCTGATGGAGTAAACCTGACAATGTTGATTGAGCACAGAGAGGAAAAGAGAGGGATTCCTGTTGTCTACCAACTTCAAACAGTGAAAGACACTTTTAAATCTACTGAGAGGGATTAGAGAAAGAAGAGCATTGTAGTTATTACCACAAAGCAGATGTGAAGCTAATCAACGAGCAAGTCAGAACAGGAGTGCAGTGGGAGGAGGAGTGAAGCTCAAAGGAAGTGGACATTTTAGCCAAATATAACTCCTATGGTCAGTACAACCAGACTGAACCACACCAACACAAGAATTCCAAGCATACATCAAAATCTACTGGCTGCAGAGATTTGTGATGGTGATTTTTAAACTCGAGTCTCATTCGTCTCATTGAAAAACAGTTTTTGTGTTCGTGCCCAAATACCAAAACCAGCGTTGATGAATACCTAGGGAGTGCAAATACTGACAAAAATGTACACTTAGATGTAGTGTCAATTGTTTGCCTCAAGCATGATGAGGATAAAATGCGGAATCGTCATCACAGTCACTACTCTTTGACCATTGTGCCAATGGACCATTGTACCATCGTGCGTGGGTGTGTAAACCCGAGAAACGGAGAACAAGAAAAACAAAAAGTCAGTGATTCACTGTTTGTTTTAGGGTTAAAGTACAGAACTAAATGCAATGGGAAGCTTCCAGTGCTTCCAATGGCACAGTGTTGCAGTATGCATACTTCAAATATGTAACTGCTTGTATCTGTTCACAGGCTGATACTCCCAGTTGAACTGGTCAGTTTGCTGGTGGTTCATGGAGGTGGTTTGGTTCTGGACCTCACAGCCGGCTACCTGCTATTTTTTGACGTCACACGCCCCTATGCAATCATCTCTGTCTCCTATTTTCACTGCATGAACTCCCAGCTCTTTAGCATTGGTGAGAAAAACAGAAAACTATCTGCATAAAAAGTGGAATTAAAACAGTACAATACAATGTTATATGAAAACAACTGTGTAACAAAGATATATGTTGAAATAGCAATGTAGTTAGGCATACGATTTGTTGGCTTTTGGCCTGTAACACTCTGTTATGGAAAGAAAAATCAATAAGGACTCTGTTTGTCTGCAGGTATGTTTGCCTACACCATGTTGGCCACTAGCCCCCTATTCTGCTACCCTGACTGGCCACGGCGCTTCTTTGGCCACTTCCCCGAGTTCTTACGGCCGATACTACCCATCACATCACCACCATCACAGACCAGCTCCTCATGCGTTTACCCCAAACTACCGACCGGGTCTGCAGTCCCACAGGAGGCCGCCTCCAGCCCGAAGCCCTCCAGCCCCAGACTGAAGCACAAGCTCAGAGCAATCTTTACCATCATTTATATCATAGAGCAGCTTTTCCTACCCTACTCTCACTTCATCACACAGGTATGTCATGCGACTGAAGAACTAAACCACTCTCTAAATATATCACATATATATCAAACTACCAGTCAACAAGCTGCTCAACTACCCATAGCCTAAACCTGCTCCCGTCAGAGCCCTATCATGACTAGCTCCTTACTTTGACCTAAACCTTATCCCTCGGTCTTCCTCATGGTAAACAGAATGTCATCGGCCTCTTGAACAAACACAATCAATATAAAGTGGCTTCAAGTCTCAGTTTGTGTGTTGAATTGAATATGCCAAGAAAAAGTAAGTTTTCTGCTTTTTTTTTTCGCTGCAAAGACAGTGTTTGCTCAGTCAAAGTAAACATGGCCATCAGCCGACTTTGGCTGTTTTCTGTTAATGTTCATTTGTATGTACAAAACGAGCCAACCTGTCATTTACCCGTGTGGTAAGGATGTAGTACTTCTAAATGAACTCTTTATAGAAAATACAACAAATTCCCTGCAGTAATACAAGTCCCAGCTGTGTCAGCAGTGTGATAAACTATAGTGCAAATTATGTTTAAGCACGTATATACTCTGAACTTCAGGAAGATGTAACTTCAGTAAGACTTATTCAGCTTAGTGTACTTGTAACTTAACTGGCTGCTGGAGAATAATTTCCTTAAAGTGTTAAATGGCACAGTTAGCCATCCAATCCCAGCCATAGCACAAAGCGAGTGTGTTTAGAGATGAGCTAGAGCCTTCAGGTCAACTACAGGTCATTCCACTAATTTAGAAGTTTGTCTTTTTCAGCCTGTGTTTGGGGTGTTATTTAGACTGATTTCCATCTGTCATACACAGGGTTACAACAACTGGACCAATGGACTTTATGGATACTCATGGGACATGATGGTTCATTCACGATCCCACCAGCATGTTAAGATCACTTATCGTGATGGAATCACAGGGCAGGTTGGATACCTCAACCCAGGGGTAAGGATGCTGTGTGTGTGTGTGTGTGTGTGTGTGTGTGTGTGTGTGTGTGTGTGTGTGTGTGTGTGTGTGTGTGTGTGTGTGTGTGTGTGTGTGTGTGTGTGTGTGTGTGTGTGTGTGTGTGTGTGTGTGTGTGTGTGTGTGTGTGTGTGTGTGTGTGTGCTTAAAGGATACTCTGGACAAAGTGTATGCAGCTATTAAATCTGCCTGTTTCACTGTGTTGTTATTGGGTAGCTGAATTTCATCAGCATCATGTTCCTGGTGTAGGTCATTCAGAATGTGTAAGGTTGAGTTCAAGTCTTCTCCAGGTTTTGTTACTCTAATGTTTATGACTTCATGTATGTAATGTCCTTACAGACCAATAGAGACCCAGACAATATATTGTGGTGATATAGTGTTTCATGTTTTTAATCACGAATGAACCCTTTCTCAAGGTGTTCACACAGAGCAAACGCTGGAAGGACCATGGGGACATGCTGAAGCAGTACGCCACCTGCCTCTACCACCAACTCCCACACTACAACATCTCCGAACCGGAGATATACTTTGACATCTGGGTGTCCATCAATGAGCGCTTCCAGCAGAGGTATAAGGACAACTCACTCATGAAGTGTAGAGTTTTAGGTTTCATTTTTTCCCCTGAAAAAAACATTTTTACACATGTTTTAAAAGCTGACAATTCTATTAAATTAGGAAATTGGGATGTTTGTCAAACTTAGGGTGTAAAGTAATGCCTTACTTTACATTGTAAAGTCATTGTTAACCTTGTTATATGGGTTGTATGGTACCTCGCCCTTGCCTGAGGGTGAGACAGATAAGGTTTTACTAACTACCTTTATCTCCTCACATTGATCTGCAGGATTTTTGATCCTCGTGTTGATATAGTGAAAGCTGACTGGTCACCATTTAAGCCAAATCCCTGGCTCATGCCCCTGCTGGTGAACCTCTCGCCTTGGAGGACTAAGTTTCAGGACATTGAGGACACCCTTGATAATCAGACAGAGATTGTCTTCATCGCTGACTTCCCAGGTGAGTCTCCATGCCACTGCTTGAGATTACTTTAGAGGTTGCCCATATCTTTAAGTTCACAACAAGTGTTATACATTTCAATTTGTCAATTTGAATCACTTCTAGATCCTACATTAATCAAGTATAAGTGGTTTCCTCTATTTCCTAGTTACTGCCACTGATCTGTAATGTGGGGGGGGATGTGTATATTTTGCAGGCTTGCATCTGGAGAACTTTGTGAGTGAAGATCTGGGCAACACCTCTGTGCAGGTGCTGCAGGGTCAGCTGAATGTGGAGATCCTGGATGAAAAGAAAAACTACACTTTGCAGCAAGGCGAACAGATGAAGGTACAGTCATACTTACCTCAAAATGCTTTTACGCTCTGAATTTAGAGACGCTACGGTACAACGTAGAATGAATTAAAGCGTATATAAAATATGAATACATACTGTGGATCCGAACCTTCATGAGACTTGTGTGTAATGCAAATGTACTTGTTTTTATTTACATTTACATTTCATTTCGTCATTTAGCAGACGCTTTTATCCAAAGCGACTTACAAGGATGTATACACATTGTACATTTACACTGATGGCACACTGCACATCAGGAGCAATTAGGGGTTCAGTGTCTTGCTCAAGGACGCTTCGACAGGGAATCGAACTAGCAACCTTCTGATTACTAAACGACTTCTCTACCTCCTGTACCACTGCCGCCCTATTTGAATCTATTTGCATGTGTGAGAGCAGCTTCCAGCTGGAGCCTAAAGTAGTAGTATTATTACACCAGGGTTCTAATGCTCGTAGCTTGACTGTTCTCTCCCTTGTACGTCGCTTTGGACAAAAGCGTCTGCTAAATGACTAAATGTAAATGTAAATGTAAATGTAAATGAATACATACTGTGGATCCGAACCTTCATGAGACTTGTGTGTGTAATGCAAATGTACTTGTTTTTATTTGAATCTATTTGCATGCGTGAGAGCAGCTTCCAGCTGGAGCCTACCATAAGGTGTACACTGTGTCAGAGGGGCCGTCCTGCTACATGTACATCTACGTCAACACCACAGAGGCGGCTCTCCAGCAGAACTTCACCAAGCTGTCTGAGCTGCAGGAGCGCATTCGCAATGGAACTGGTGAGTCTGAAATGAACAGTAAGCCACTGAAATGCTTGACTGCAGGCATTAAAGTCACACACAAACACACACACACACACACACACACACACCACAAAAGTACCCAATCCAGCATTCATAAACACTCCTCACACAGTGCTGTAGTAACACTGGACTGCTCCTGGTACCTTACGTTGCACAGAGACGGAGCCTCTGGCACCAGAGCTTCAGCCCCTCATGATTGATAATGAGGATGGCCTAGCAGAGGTCAACGCCACAGACCCCGTCGTTCAGTTGTTCCTGAAGCGCCAGCGCCGCATGAAGGAAGTAAAGAAACGACGCGAGGCCTCCTTCATCGAGAGGATGCAGCGATTCTCTGTGAAAAAATACTACATGCTGCGACGTGGGTGAGTGTGAAACTCGCATCTGGTTACTTAAAAAAAAGTACAATTCCTCTCAAATGAACCATAGTGTCCGCCTGATATGAAATCCAACCTAAACTAAACGACGGTTGTCAATTTGAAATGACTCCGTACCTAACGGGGTAAACATTTTTAGGGCAAACGCAAAGTTAACTCTCTGTTGGTGTGCATTTTCAGGTTCCTGATGACTGCGATTGCCTTGCGTAATCTGGCCTTTGGGCTTCCCCCTATGGAGCAGCTCCAGAGAGAAGTGGCTTTTGCCAACATGAAAGAGCCCGAGGCCCAGGCTACCCACGAAGACAATTTAAACGCTGAAGTGGGCCATGATGAACTCTGAGCCTTTGGTCCAAGCAGAACGCTGTTACTGACAAGTGTTATCATGGGATTGAGCTATTTGGAACATTCCTAGGTTTTGATGGAGTTTGTTATTTTTTTTATGGATGAGTCTTGTTATAATGTGATGCATAAGGATTTTTGCAAATGTTTTATTTTTAGATGGAACTGAAGGTTGAAGTTTTAGATTGTTTTCGCAACATGATACTCTGCAACCATAAAAGAACATGAACTGGAGAGTGTGTAAGTGTTCTTGACACCTTTTTCCATGGACTATTGCTGCTGATTTCTGATTTGTGCAAAAGATAATTATAATAATGCAAGATAAGAAAGGTGTAAGACTTTCAGCCTATGTTTGGGCAGTAAGAGGAAAAGGTCAACATTTGTGGGCTAGACCATGCTTAGCAAGGAAGAGACATTACAAGAAGAAATGCTGGCTTGGACACCATACTGTCATCTAGAACTATCTCATACTGGCAGTTCTGTAAACACGGGCATTCCACAAGGTCCCTGAACTCCTAGTCAAGTTATGGTCAGGCAGAATAAATACTGGTTGAGTGATAGGCTTGGCGTAGACTGGAGCAAACTTGATCAACGGTGAATGTCATGTCACTCCCTGCAGTAGGGGGCCCAACTTGCCTTAGCTAGATTTGTTTTGAAAGGATTTGAAATTATGTTTTTTTTTGGACCCATGTTTGCCTTTTCATTGTCAGGACAACGCATTAATGTGACATATTAACAAAGATATTGGAGGGGATGATTTATTGCACAAACTAAATCAAAGGAACAAACACAAACTCTTTTGTTGTCATAATTTGCACACTTAGCATTTTTAGTGGCAGTAGCAAGCACCTGTTTGCTTGGCAACATTCCTGTGTGATACAAAAGGGGGAACATAAAATGATATATGCCAATCATCATTTATGCCATTGCGTTTTTGCAGACTGAACTTCACCTGCCTTATCAACAAAAACTCATTCAGATTTTAAGGTTTGAAAAATCAGTTGTGAATTGGTGTGAAATCAGCTAAAAGCTTATGCAAACCATCACACAATGAGAATGCCTCACCATTTTTACGTGAATAAGATTTTATTGCTGTGACATTTTCATGGTATTCACTATAACACACATGATATCACTGTGACAAGGTTAAAGTGCTTCAGTCAGATTCCACTGGGTCAGCAGCACCCATCACTAAGACATCTAGATGGCCAGACAAACGGTACAAAGACAGGGGCCTGTTTGTTAAAAAAAATGAATTAATTTGTAGTGAACAGGCTCAGAGTGAAGTGCAAATCTACCATTCCAAGTAAATGTTTGTGGTGAGTACTGAATGCAGCAGATAATGCACGTAGAGCATGTAATGCACTAAAGTCTGTCACTGTTCATTCCTCATTTCATTTAAACAATGCATCGAAGTTTACTTTACAGTAACTAGGTTACACAGTTTCTTCAACAGCCTTGAAATTAAGTGAGTCCACTGACACAATATACAAAGAAGTCAATTGTAGGAAAACAGTTTTTTTTTTCAACAGAGTGCTGAACCAATGAATCAAATGTCAACTCTTGTCCTTAAGTGACTCCAAACTGCGGCAACTTTATCCAATCACACAGTTTTGACAAGCCACCTATTAGTGTCTGTGTTACAAAAACGGTGGAGAATGCCCTCTTTCCTTCACACACAGTACATTCAGACTTAACTTATGGTCAGTTTCCCTTTATCATCCAAGGCATTTCGTGCCCGATTTCTGAGAAGAGCATGCAGTACTTCATTTAAATAGATCATAACTAAAGTGATAAATTAATAAACATGAAAATAAAAACCACACCATACACTTCACAGCCTACATGAGCTCACTTAAGGATCCAACATTTCCCCTCTTTCTACCCTTGACACCACTGGTTTTGAGGTAATGTGTAGGCTGTGAAGTATACATATATAGTACTACCTTAAGGACAGTCGATTTGTGAAGGCCAGTTTTTGTGTTTCCAATCTATATCCATATGTCCCTCTAACGTGTTAGTGAGATCCGAAATAGAGGTCGGGGTTAGTGTGTACTTCCTCTTCATGGAGTGCCACTGGAGTCCTTCATTTTCCGCTCTACCTCGGCTGAAGGTCTGGATAGAACATTCCATGGATTACTCCCTCGATGACCACATTAGGAAATGTGTCTATGTGGGGGACAAGATATGGAAAGGGATCAAATTAAATTAAACATTTCATTTTGAGTCATTTGGACATAATGGAGTGAATTGCAGATAAAATGGCAGAAGATAACTGCTACAATAATTAGTAGCTTTACTAAGTTAGTGCTGGAATTGTTCAAAATGCCTCCTATCAAAATTGGTACATTATGTAACCCCTAAGACCAAAGTTCATGTCTATTGTCCTACAAAAGTTGAATCTTACGTCCAGGCAACACAGTGTGCATTCAGTTAAAATGCTTGTGCAGTCTAATCATTGAGTAACTGTACAGTTCTGGGGAGAAACATGAGCAGTTAGCTCCAACTGTTTCCCTGATAAACAGAATTGCACAGCCCATCTTATCACTTTGTGCATGGCCCACACTTTTAACATCGGGTGGCTAAGTAGAGATACCACAAGTTCCCCGGGTGAACATATTTTGTTAACTCCATACAATGATAGAGTTAATATAATGTATATACAGTTTATTTTAAAGAGAAGCAAATCAGAGCCTAAATGTAAAGCCTAAACAAACAGAAAACTTCACAACAGCCACATCACTCCCTGGGTTAACAGACACAACAGTATGTGTGGTTATCAGAGATGAGGCAGATCTTTGCTTTCTGCCATCTCATAGGACATATGGAGTGTCACAAACAGTGCAGCAGTTTTATAACTCGTGTGCCTTTCTCAAGAAAGCTTGTCCTATTTTTATACACCTTGCATTGACTAAGTGAACTAACAGTTTTTTATCTCTTCAGACCAAACTGCTTAGGGAATGTGCCCCTATAAAACAGTGAATATCCGTGCCATTTCCTCCCTCCATCGGCACCAATGGGTGCTGGGCTGATTACCATGGCTATCTGGGAGGACATAGGGGTCCCGCAGGAAGAGGAGAGCTGGCTGATGAGTCAGCTTGCTGGGGAGAGAGCGGAAAAGCAGTCAGCAGGTTTCTGTTGAGACGCAAGCAGTATGACACCACAGCAGACTTTCAACAGTCTAGCCTATTGCTTATGAAACACTGTTGTTGTAATGCTTACTCTGAACAATGTACATTTTAAACATTTGTCAATGGTGTATATAGGAAAAACACTGCATTTAGAGGTTAGTTGTAGAAAAGTTCAAATGTAAATCTTACTTACCTCGACTCATCTGATTCCGTGTCAAATGACCTATAGGGAGAGAGACATGACATTTGTCAACAAATTGAATAACAAATTTACGTCTCAGTAACAACAGATTGGGAAAAGTGCCATTCAAAACAGTTTCAAGGGCCAGCACATTTAGTTCCCAGTCCTCTTTTTAGATCCTAGAATACCAATTCAACAACCTCACCCACAACTCTCAGTTTTTGGCAGTGAGGGAAAATGGCGGATGTTGAGGAAATCCAGGAAAATCTTGGGGAGAACCTCATTTTCCATGATTATAGTCTACGAGAGAATGAGAAAACCAGACTAAAACAGCAGGTTGCAGTAGAAAGGAAAACATTTCTAGGGAGTGGAGTGCTTGACGGCTTAATTTTTTCCATTTTCTCTATGTAAACAATAGACAATTTTCACCTCCAAGTAAATCCTTTGAGACCAAAATAAGGCCATAAAACAATAATGAGTTCTGACAACAGGTAAACAACTTACTGCCACAAACGTGCAGCAGACAGAATTTTACAAGACACAGTAAAAGACTGATGTCCTCTTAAATTATGCTCCACGTTTGGGGCCACGAATATATCGTCGAAAATTAAAAATGGTGGGACGGCACATAGCCCAACTCTCCTGGGTGTAATGGGTAGTGGGGGTTTGTGGGACTGCACAGGTGAATAGGGTCTACCTGGAGGTACAGCTCCAGCCCATGTCTCCTCTGCTCCACAACTTTGGGGATCCAGTTCCTCACATGTTTGGAAGGAATCTCAGGAACTTTGGTTATTTTCTTCAGCTGAAAGGAGAGCATTTAGAGAATGCTTTAAACCTCTCTGTATAGCTAATCTCTCATCTCATCTCATCTCATAGGACCCTATTCCCAAACTCACACTTAAGAAAATAAGGAAATGATTGCAATACGTTTAAAACATTCTTGATATTCAAGAACGAATAAGAGCAGTGGGACCAAACCACATTGTTCATCTTCTTGATCTGGGTTGCTCGAGCTGCTACATTGCACTCCAATAGCTCATGCTGAAATGTTGGCAGAAAAGGAACTGAATCTATGTGTAATCACCGCTTTATGTAGGGTGTGGAATTCGCTGTAGCGTTTCTCAACAGTGTGCTGGCGGCCACACATTAGCACCTCAATCTTGAAGACCTTGGGGAAAAAAAAAAAGACAGAAAAGATTTCAGTGTGCTATGCAGGGGCATTATTAAGATGGGGAAGTTTGGATGTGTACTGACAAAAATGAAAAAAGTATTGTAACTAAAATAATTCACAAATGCATTTGTTTGCGGCATCCGTTTCACCCATAAAGTGTCAGATAAGTTTACATTTTGCAATTATATGTGCATTGAAGGTCCAGTCTGTGATTCTAACCCAATACACTTTTAGTCAAATTCAGTGAATTGCCTCTCATGGTCCTCTGTGTGGTTGTCCACTTTGGTGATCGTACACAGTCCTGGCACTGTAACTACAAACTAAGTGACTTGGACAGCAACAACCTTTTGTCTGAATTGTGGACTGTACCTTTACATCCTCAAACAAATACATGCTTAACTTTACAGAGAATACTGGTCTTTAAATGTACAGGACTTTGTACTGAAACAGTACATAAACTACACACAAATCACAATGATTTGTTTTTTTATATTACTGCCATAGGGCCTATGCCTGAACCTTACAAGATTCTGAACACTAGAATGTGAATAAGCATGAGTAAGGACAAGCGTAGTCATCCTGGAGTACAGAACTTCCTTTTCCTGCTATCAATGTCAGCAATGTCAGTATATCAATGTCAGCATATCAGGCATGTCCGTGTGGATTAACACATTTAGAATGGCTTCTGAAAGGACAGAACACAAATGATAATGTATATTTAGGTCTCTACTTGAGTCAATCTTAGTCTAAAAACAAGTATGACTTTAGCTGACAAATGCTTGAACTCTGATAGCTCAGCTTATCCTGTAAAAATGAGAAGTTCAAAGCTGCATGGTCAGGTGAGTCCAGTGTGATCCTGTACATTTTGAGTATTTCCCCCCTGAAGGTTCAATCTGGTAAATACACAACTTACACAACTTGGTACAAATAGTGATGTAGTTTCCTCTTCTTGAAATACAGTACATACCAAATGAATGAGCCCCTTAATCATATACAAGATGTTTTTTTGTTTGTTTGTTTTATCTCAAATCGCTAAGAATGCATATTCAAGATTGTATGGTCAGTGGTTAATTTTGGTGAGCAAATCCTTCTATCTCCAAGACCCACTATTGCCAATCAAATCAAATCAAATCAAACTTTATTTGTACGGCGCATTTCATACAAGGAAGTAACACAATGCGCCTCACAGTAGGAAAGAAAAGGGGGGGGGGGGGGGGGGGTTACACTTGTATAAAACACACAGATTTTCAAGAGATAAATGAATAAAATAAAATAAACGTACTAACCGCACTGCCACAGTAAAGGACTACTCAGCACGGTCATCGTCAAACTAAGCTGCTGGGGGGGGGGGGGTTACAAACACTTGTAAAGAGACACAGATAAGTAAATAAATAAATAAATGTTACATTAATGTTAAATAAATACATTTTACAAGTTACAAAACACTTATAAAAAGACACAGATTTTGCCAGAGATAAATGAACAGGAAATTACGTACTAACCGCACTGGCACCATAAAGGACTGCTCAGCACAGTTATCGTCAAACTAAGAGACAGCTGCTGGGGGGGGGGGGGTACAAATACTTGAAAAGAGACAGAAATAAGTAAATAAATAAATGTTCCATAAATGTTAAATACATTTTACAGTGAGTGATAAGCTAGATCAAAGAGGTATGTCTTAAGTGCATGTTTAAAGGTTTCAACCGTTTCGGCCATTCTTAGGTATTCTGGCAGAGTGTTCCAAAGGTTGGGGGCATAGAAACTAAAAGCTGCTTCCCCATGTCTCTTTGTCCTGGCTTTTGGAACTGTTAGAAGTTCAGTGCCGGAGGACCTCAGGGATCTACTGGGTGTGTACCTTGAGAGCATGTCTGTTATATATTCAGGTGCATGACTATGGAGTGATTTATAGACTAGTAGGAGAACCTTGAAATCTATTCTAAAACTAACAGGTAGCCAGTGCAGTGATTTTAATACTGGTGTGATGTGCGCTCTCCGTCTTGTTTTAGTGAGGACTCGCGCTGCTGCATTCTGTATTGTTTGTAGTTGACTAATGGCTTTTTTTGGTAGACCAGACAAAAGCGAGTTACAGTAGTCTAGCCTGCTCGTGATAAACGCGTGCATCAGTCTTTCGGTGTCAGCCTGAGCGAGAAACGGTTGCACCTTAGCAATGTTTCTTAAGTGATAAAAAGATGTTTTAATTATATTTTTGATATGGGTTTCAAAATTGAGATCTGAGTCAAGTATGACGCCTAGGTTTCTGGCTTGGTGCTTGGTGTTAAGTGCTAGTGTTTTTAAGTGTGCAGTTAGTTTCTCTCTCTCGTTTTTTTCACCAATGACTAATACCTCTGTTTTATCTTGGTTTAGCTGGAGAAAGTTTTGTGACATCCATACATTTATATCAGAAATGCAATTTACCAAACAATCAATAGAGCTGTAGTTGTTGGGTGTTACAGAAATATAGAGCTGGGTGTCATCTGCATAGCTATGATAGTCGATGTTGTGCCTCCTAATTACACTACCAAGGGGTAGCATGTATAGACTGAAAAGTAAGGGCCCTAAAATGGATCCTTGAGGGACCCCACAGGTCATACAAATGTTTTTTGAGCTGTGGTCTCCGAGGGCGACAAAGTATTCCCGGCCAGTTAGATAGGTCCTAAACCAGTTTAGGACCGGACCAGTGAGGCCAACCCAATTTTCAAGTCTATCAATAAGGATATTGTGATCAACAGTATCAAAGGCTGCGCTCAGATCCAGAAGGGCCAAGACAGATAGTTTTTTGGAGTCAGCATTAATCCTGAGATCATTTACAACCTTGACTAATGCCGTTTCTGTGCTATGATTGGAGCGAAAACCAGATTGGAAGGTGTCAAATGCACAGTTAGCATCTAGGAAATTATTTAACTGTTTAAAGACAATTTTTTCCAGGATTTTGCTTAGAAAGGGAAGGTTAGAGATGGGTCTAAAATTGTTTAGAACTGAAGAGTCTAAATTGCTTTTCTTCAGGAGGGGTCTCACCAGGGCAGTTTTAAGTTCTGATGGGAAAATACCTGTAAGCAGGGAACAGTTTATAATGGCTAGAATGTCCTTAGACACAGAGTCAAAGATGGTCTTAAAAAATTTGGTGGGAAGGGGATCAAGAGGGCATGTAGACGGCTTCAGTTGTGACACTATTTTGCTCAGCATTTCTATATCAGCCAGTGCAAAAAAGCTCATACTGTTACAGCATGGTGGAAGGGGATCAGAAAACAAGACATTTGGAATTTCTTGAGCAATATTTTTCCTAATGTTCGTTATCTTATCTCTGAAGAATGCTGCAAATTCCTCACATTTGGAGGTGGAAAAGAGACTATCATCTACTTTAGGTGCAGGATTTATAAGGCTGTCTATTGTTGAAAAGAGGACCCTGGAATTGTTAGAATTTGTAGATATCAAATTAGAGAAATGATCCTTCCTAGCATTTCTTATTGCTTTATTAAAGACTGAAAGTTTATCCTTAAAGATATCAAGGTGGACCTGTAGCTTGGTCTTTCTCCATGTACGCTCAGACCTTCTGCAGGATCTCTTAAGTTTAATAATTTCCTCATTTCTCCATGGAGCTTTTTGTTTGGCTAAAACCTTTTTTTGTTTCAATGGTGCTACAGAGTCAAGTGCTGTCCTTAATTTTGTATTTAGAGTAGTTACTAGATCATTAACACATGATGGCCCCGTATCTGGGTTTTTTGCACTAGTTATGTTCATCATTACTTTGAAATTCTCAGCTGCTGCAGAGTTAAGATAGCGTTTCTTAATAAAACATTCAGCACTATTTCTAACTTTAGGTACCAGTGCTGTAAAGAAAATACAAAAGTGGTCAGAAAGAGCAAGGTCACAGATAGACGATATAACAGTTGTAAGACCCTTTGTAATAACTAGATCAAGGGTGTGGCCACGGTTGTGAGTGGGTTCAGTGATGTGTTGTGTAAAGTCCATGGAATTCAAGAGATTCATAAAATCCCGGGCCTTTGAGTCGTTCCCATTATCAACATGTATGTTAAAATCACCAGTGATAATAATCTTATCGTAGTTTGTGTGTATAATGGAGAGTAGTTCTGAAAAGTCTGTTAGAAAAGTGGGACATTGCTTGGGTGGCCTATACACAGTTACTGTCAGAACAGGAGGCTGGCACTTTAGAACTATGGCATGATATTCAAATGAGGCAAAATCATCGAAGGAGATGCTCCTGCAGCACAGGGCATCCGTGGTTATGGTGGCTGTCCCGCCCCCTTTTTTACCTGTTCTAATGGACTGAAAAAAGCTATAATTGGGAGGGGATGCTTCAATAAGAGCTGCAGACCCATTTTTGTTTAGCCAGGTTTCTGTTAAAAACATACAGTCTAATTTACGTTCACATATAAGATCGTTAATGAGAAATGTTTTCCCTGATAGTGACCTAATATTTAGTATTGCCATTGAAATATTTTCTGGATATAGTGGCTCACAGGAAGGAGGAATATGCCGGGGTATAGATAGAATATTTGCTGGGCTTCTATTGTTTCTATTGTATCTATGGCCTTTGTTTTTAACTGTGCGTTGGGTAGAGATTAAAACTGGAATAGGATTATAGGCGCATGCCATAATATTATATGAAGCAGCCTGTTCTGAGGTAGTGGTGTCATATATTGCTCTGTAGAAAACATTGACAGATTCAGATTCATTTTCATAAACAGTGTTATTAGAGTTACTACCTGGGGGGCATGAGTCTGTGATGTTTTCTACAGGATGTCAGTGCCTTAGGGTGGTCTTCATGTTGTCCGACAGCAGACTGGCTCCGATCCGGTTCGGGTGGAGGCCATCATGCTTCAGCAGGCTGGGCCTCTCCCAGAACAGGTCAAAGTTGTTAACACAGTCAATGTCTAATGAAGCGCAGGTCGCTCGCAGCCAGGTGTGGAGGTTGAAAAGTCTTGACCATCTCTCAGCGCCTCTCCGGTAGGTAGGGAGAGGCCCAGAGATGACGATCCGTCTTCCTGTGTCCATGAGGGTAGTGAGGAGGGCTGTGAAGTCTGCCTTCAGGACTTCTGTCTGTCTTGCTCTGATGTCGTTTGTGCCCACATGTACAATTATGGTGCTGACCTTGGTGTAGCCGGCGAGGATGCTTGGGAGTCTACGTTGAATGTCACGGACCCTCGCTCCGGGGAAGCAGTGGACCTTGCAGGGACCGCTTGGTGAAGGGGGGATGTAGACATCTCTGATCATGGAGCTGCCAATGACAAGGGTGGAGGTTGTCATGTCAAGCGGGAGAAGCCGTCTAGGGGATGCTGACTGTGTTGAGGGCCCAGGATGGGAAGCAGGGCGGCGTGGGCGATGCTGGATGTCAGTGTGATGCCGTTGTTTCTCTGGAGCCGGTCTGCGGGGGCGTTGCAGGGCGGGCTGAGGAGGGGTGTCATCAAGCCCAGGGGGCTCCTCCTCATTCATCAGTGTGGTGTAGCGGTTTCCCAGTTTCAGGGGCTGGCCTGGCTCAGTGTGTCGTCCCGACCGCCTTCCATCACGCTTGCTTCTGCCAGCTGTTCTCCATGGCTGGTGAGGAGTGGAGTTCACCGGCAGGGTGGGCTTGGTCCCCACCAGTGGCCAGGGAGCAGTGGTGTGGTCTGGGTTTGTGTTCATGCAGGGCAGAGTGGAATCGAGATGTCCAGTGTGTGTGTGTGTGTGAAGAGGACCCACAGATACAATGGAGTCAATGAACTGCTCATCCAGCTTGATCTGGTAGAGGTTCGCTAACCTGACTTCTAGTTCTACTACCTTCTGTCTGAGCAGGAGGCAGGAGTCGCATCCAGGTGCACCACTGAGGGAAGGCATCGTGGCGATGTCAGATGAGAGGCCAATATGTTTTGAGTACTTCTATCTGTATGCACGTAGTATTTTGAAGAGACTATTTAGTCAGTAATATACTGTGTGAAGTGTTGCACATTGCCAAATCTATGTCTATGTTCTTATAATCACATTATTGTGTTAATATTTTCTCTAGCTACATTAGGCATTTCTACAGGATCAAACGACAATAAAAATATTCAATATTAAGGGCAACAGATACATTATGAACAGAGTATCTGTATTATGCAGGTCGTGAGAAATGTGTAACTACACAAATATTTGGCAAAAAGTGCAAAGTGCCCTTCAAGGCAATGAGGTATGAAGGTTAAAAAATGAAGGTTCGAAACATTTCATTATTTCTATTGGTCTGGTTTCCAAAAATCCTTTTCCAGTTAATCCCGCATGTGGTTAACTGAACACACCTAATTTATCTTAAATCGACTGCATTTAATGACTTAAATAACGGATGGGGTGTAGCACGGGCAGTAGCGCCACCCTGACTGATTTTGAATGACTTTGTTAAGTGTAATGTACGCTGACTGTAACAGCTATTGTAGACTAACACATCTTTTACAAGACTAGAGAAGTTAACATTCAGACAATGGTGCTTAAGAAGGAAACAATAATGATACGATTGTATCCAAGAGGGAACTGAATCAGTGACAAAGATAACACAAGGAGAATACCGTTATCGCTACCGCTACAAAGGCAAACATTCCATCGCTTTGTGGATACCCATGGTTCGAGTTCCACCACCGCATGTTATGTATCATCAGCTAAAATGATCTGACTTTCATGATAGTGATGTGTTAATAACACAATAAATCAAAGCCATTATGCCATTTTATGTGCCGTGGTAGCGGTATTATTTGCCCACCAACAGTTTTTATCATGAACGCGACTAAACCTTTTGAGAATATGAATATGAAGCCACTTTACACTGAATAGTGAGAGCCGATCAGCTGATTTCGGTCATGTTCTCGCACGAGAAATCACCTGTGATATTAGAATCAACAGCTTATCGCTGCAATCTTACCCCCAAAATAGCCTACATCCCCTATACGATACGGAGGAAACATCCCAATATCCAACTCGTCAATTTCATTAAGGGATCAGGTATTCAGAGATGTAGTTTACATGTATGACGAGTTGCGTATCGTGTGTAGGTTACTATACGAGAACGCTACAATTTACTTCTTTCTATATGGGCTATACATCCTAATGTTAAGTGTATATCATTTTTTAACCGAGCAATTCATTCAGGCGTCGCACATTCTTACCGTATATCCTCTTTCCAAGGCATTGTCCTCCGATCGAAAAGAAGGAATAGAGACCATTAAGGGATGCATCTCGAAAAAAGCAAAGTTCATGTAGGTAAGCTATTACATAACATACTTAATTTACTGGACTTTCATGAAGCAAGCTACAGCGCTCCGGACCAGCGAGTGAGATTTGCATTCTTTCTATCGTCACTTCACCAACAGGAAAAGGGCTACGTGCACCTTTCAAAATAAAGGTTCATATTGGCTGTACATTGAATTTAATATTCAAGTGTGAAATTAAGAGTCTGTAATCTTATCGTGTTTTAAAGCAGTAATAGGCACATTATGTCAAACTTTTAAATAAAGAGTTCTGACAAGATCTTAATAATTTGGAATGGAAATCTAAGTTATGTCTAAGAAGAAGCTGTTTTCCCTTTTCACTTGAGTGAGATTCACAATAGCTTTGACAGTATAACCTCAGTAGTCCACCAAAATAGCAATGATTAAGAACAGAAAGAATATCACCAGCTTCATTAAACACTTGATCTTACATATTATATGGTCTTGTTGCATTCATAAACCTGTTTTCCGCCTGCATGTGTTTTTAATTGGCTTATTTAATATTTCAAAGTATAGGTTTAAAATATCAAACAAGCCTATGCCTTTATGTTATACATTGGGCAGTACAAGGACATAGGGGCTGACGGGCAGTGCTACGTCTCTGCCCGAGATTTCCACTGGCCTACAACTTTTATCACCTACAAGTGGAGTCAAGTCATGACCTCACGTGAGTCATTAGAGGGCTGCAAAACATTGCATTACTTTGGTATGCTCCCTTTATTCCTTTCATTTAGACCCTTAGTTTTGTTTTTTTAATGCTTTAGGAACTGCTTAATGGTACTCGACTTTGGTATTCCATATGAAATGTTTCCACCACCACCACATCACTCAGATGTGGCTAATATTTGAGAGAGTACGCTAACGTGTGCTCACTGAATTTGATCGCTAGACATGCTGGTTGTCAGCATTTAAAAGTAAGTAGCACATCTGTGGGTTGTGGGATGGGAAGTGCGGTGTCAGATAACTTTAAAGTTTAGGAACTGCCATATACTGTATATATCTGGTGATGCACAACACAAGTAAAAAACATTTAAATGATTTATTCAAGTATAATTCGGAAATACATAGTGGGGGCGCAGTAATAAGCTAATGTGTACAATGTTAACTCAGAAACAGGAAATTAGAGCACAACAGTTCCACTACAAGAACTAGAACTACAACATTAGAAAAGAAGTCTTGCAATTTATTTTTTGTAAACATTTTGTCTACTGGTGTAGCCCAGTGAAGGGCGTCTTTACATTATTATGTGCTAATAGAAAAGACAGAAGAAAGCTGTGATTCAGTGTGTAGTTTCATATGCACAGTTGATACCATATCTTAATAGTAAGCAATACAAATGTAAAATTGCAGTATGAGCAGTTTTTCAAAAATTAAAATAAACTTCTAAGACATTTCACCTTTCACACAGTGGGGCTTTTATACTGTGCTTCTTCCAAACAGCATCCGTGGCTGTTAAGTACAAGTATTTATCATTGACATTAACGTGATAAATGAATGGCTTGATCACTGTCTTAATTGTCCTTCAGTTGTTCATAGTGTAGTCCATTCTCAATATCTGAAAGCAATTGAGGGGTCAGTTTAATTATAAACATTTAAGAAATGACAAAGAATGTACAAAGAAGAATGCAGAACACATGTTCCAGTGATAAGATGCCTTCATGTTTTCACATCTGTTATTTGCTGTTATTATGGATGAGATTATCTGTCATCTACAAAAGAAGACCAGATACTTACTGTGAAATATGACAGCCAGAGACATGAGCATAGTTGCCAGTATACTGGACATCACAGCGAACAATATTGTTGCTGTAGTCTGACTCCGGGACCTGGTAGTGGGGGTTCACACTGACCTGCAAGATGAATGAGAGACAGTACCCTGAGTAAATAGGCCTGATAGTCACACACATATTCACACACGCACACTACCCTGTGTTTACTACATTCTGCAAACAATACAAATGGCCGGTAAAACGGGAAACTAATTTTCCTTTATTTTTCCTTTACTTTATAATTTGTCAACATAAAATAAATGCATGGTATAACAATCCATATCTTATTCCATTCATAAATTATAGGTCAGAGTATGAGAAGGTAATACAATATAAATGGTACAAGACTAACACAAACCTTGAGTATAAAGTTGCCAGGTTTCACATCAGTGATGTCTATCCACTGGCAGTCAATGTCGGCATTGTAAGTGTCATAACATCCTGGACTCAACCCCTGCAACAGCAGACAGTGGTTTTAAGACATATGGCTCAAATCTTTGAACATTATAGCCTGACATTGAGTGATTTACACTGCTGTCATTCCCCACATAACAGCTGATCCAGCCTTGCATGAATTGCTGAAGGTGGTTTGCCACGGTCCAACTTCAGCTCAGAAAGGCCTCTCTTGCCCATAAATCAGACATAATCAGCATGACTCTGTTATGAAGAATGTGGGAAATATTGGATCTATAAATGGAGGAGGTTCCAAACAGAACTGGAACAACCATCTCACATCTCGTCTGAACTTTAACCTCCAGCACCTTAACAAACGGGTACTACTCACTCACCATACGGAACAGATTATAGGAGCCTACAATTCACCCCATCATTCCCTTTTACCACACATAAATCTGGTCTTTATTCAGTGTCTGCTTTTCCATTTTGTGGGCAACACTCGATTTGTAATAGTGGACATGTGCCTTTGGGATAAAAAGTACAGTGCTATTTATAAAACGCATCATATTTCTGTGCTGTAATTGTAATATCAAAATAATGGTACTTCTTAATGTTTTTGTTATTTATCTTGTCCTATTTTCTTTTATCAGAAATAACTCTAATGGCCTTTCTTATATTAATTCCCAGAATAAGGAGGGGGAGAGTTTTGATATTTGCCAACCAGTATACATAAATAATATGATTTGGACACCAGATTTCACTGTTTTCTGAACCCCGCATCAAAATTGACATCTTCAAAGGTAGAGTCAAATCTAATAATCTAGTCTAATCGAAGACACCTTTCAGCAAACTGCTCCTCACTGACTATCTGTTCTGTGTGTTTGCTCAGAGAAACTCTGGTGTTTGTACACAGCCATAAACAGTTCCAACCAATCAACACGTTGCTTCAGGAGCACTGAAGTGAGAGGTACAATTTGATATTCTGTTAAAATGTCACCAACCTTTCACCAGATATTGTACCTTTAATGAAATACTGACGCTTGAACGCCTCCTGCATTGGGGTGGTCTCTAACTGTGTAGGTAGCGACCAACCCTTATGATCACTCCTCAAACTAGAAGGGCCCTCAGAGAGCACATACACCCACCATGGACAATGTGCCCTATCTTTGCAATGTTAAAGACAGTTCATTTTTACTGGATCCGGCCCTTGATCCGGATCAACTCCAAGATTAAATAAGGTTTTCCTTGGACCATGCTACACCCCTCCACCAAATTTCAGCCAGTTTTTGCGTAATCCTGCTGACAGACAGACAGACAAATAGTGACAATGAAAACATAACCTCCTTGGCGGAGGTAAAAGTAGTTGCTGAAAATAGATTTAGTAATTGGTGTTTACTGAACACCAGTGTGCGAAAACAGGACTGATGCTGATGTGTAGAGCTACCACTTGTGTCTCATTTCAAACACAATTAAGTGCATCAAGTCCAACCATTTCAGTCCATTTAAAAGAAAATTATAGTGGCATTTCACTCTGAGATAATGCCTCAATTTAGGCAATTTAGTCTGAACTGCCCTTAAGTGATACTGTGTGTAAACAGCAATGGTGTAATTACCTGGGTGTGTGAAGTGCAAGCAAATCGTCTGTAGTAGCCATAGTCACAGGACGTGTCCTCCAGACAGAAGCTGGCCTTGTGTCCCTCTGCCACACGATGCTGGGTGCTGGCATCTAGCAGGTCGTAATGGCTGAACTCATCCATGCTGTGGTAGTGCCTGAAATCACAGGGAAACTTTCAGTGGCTGAGATGCCGGGGGGAGAATAAATAGAGTGCAAAAGTAGAAAACATGTGAAATAGAGAAAGTGGTTTTAGAGATTTAAGAACAGGTGTATGGAAAAAATGGTTCCAGTCCTCCAATTACAAGTGCTACATTTTTGCCAATCGTTGTGACTAGGCGAGCTGCATAGTTGTTTTGGAACAGGAGCCCTAATTAATGTATTCCCATGAAGTGCATACCTGAAGACTTGTGAGCTACTTGGATGGTTATGTGGTTGTCAGCAATGGCTACTGATGGTTCTCCAATAACAAGGCTTTGTAATTGTACACTAAAAGGACTACATTTGGACATTGCACATGTTCCCCAAATGGCACTAAATTAGAAAATAATTCCACAAAATCCATATATGTGTTACAAAGATAGCAAAAGATACGACTCCGATCTGTTTTCAAACAATTGGATCGGTAATCGTGCACCTATAGGTACAACTCTCTACAAATAGAACGGCTACACTGAGAGATCATTTTAGTGATCTGTTACATAAAAACTGTCTTTTTCATCATTGCTATTATGTAATTGTACACTTATATATATTTCAATAACATAGGACAGCAACGATGCATCATGACATTTATGAGCATTTGGCACTTCAGGGAACCATTGTGTTGAAACAAAGGGGGCCTTCCTGCCTTCTTTGTGTTAATGTTGCAAGTTAGCAGGAAGAGTTGCTTTCAATGCTCTTATTCACCAGTCTTGTTTCTGTAAAGCATTATAAACTTTATACTCAGTGGGCCTTAATTTAATAAATTACGCATTGTGGGTTCTTCAGGGGAATTTAAGCTCACTGTTCTTGGGAGCATACACTTTGTGAACCGCACGCGCAAACATTACGCCATTTCTGCTGCCACGTGGTGCGCTTTGGTGTCGTTTTGGCTGGTTGCGCACCTCCCTTTTTTTTTTCACTTGTTGCACGAGGCACAGCTGGTATGACCTCTCAATGTAGGAGCATAGGGATTCCAAGATGGCACAGAACTCGTGGAGGGACTTTACAGCAACAGTACAAACAGTACAAACATTTCTGTGGTTTACGTTAACATTACAGTCTTGTCTGATGAAGACCTGCAAGTCAAAACTTTGCATTTAGGCTGTGCCAAAACATCTTTTCCTGATGAAAAGTGCTAGAATAAAAGAACACATAATGCAGCTGAGGCCAACTTTTGTTTCCATGACAAGTTATGTTAACCTACAGTTAGGGAACAGGCTTGTTTTGCTAGCAACTAGTAATAAAACACTAACCAGAAATCAGATCTGTCCAGTTTAATCCACAAATGGATGTCGGTGATTAACTGTCATGTCAGATAGCCTAGGTTATTTCACTGTACCCATTCAAACATTACCTGTGTCCCCGCGGGCAATGAAGCCCGTAAATGGGGGGCTTATCAGCTTGCGCCACAGTGCCCCCCAGCTGGGGCTCTTTTGCCATTAAACTGAATATTTAATTATTTTGCGATTGAAAAAGCGCATGCAGTCTGGTTTTTAGAGTGTTCATTCTACTGAAACCCTTTTTAACCTCTTTTATCTGTGACGGGTGCATTGAGAGTAGCACAAGTCTCTGCTCAGTCATCAGTTCTGATTTAACTAGACTTGTCACCATCCTTATCTCTTCAGCCTTGTCTGAACTGGGAATTTCAGAGAAAGCACACAGCTGATTAGAATTGTATCTTGTTGATGTTCATTCAGTGTTTCTTGGCAGGGACAAGTATCAAAATCTCATCACCTTTCCACTGGTGTACCCCAGGGATCGATACGTGGACCCCTCCTATCTTCTATCCACACCACTTCCTTAGATGAGTTATCCCTGTTATACAGATGATACTCAACTGCACTTGTCCTTTTCCCTGGATGATTCCACAATATCGGCTTGAATTTCTGTATGCCTCAGTGATATTTCAGTTTGGATGAGGGATCGACACATTCAGCTTCTGTTGTCTCTGCCTTTTCACTGCAGCAAGAGATGGCAGTCAAGACTAATTTTGTTTGTGGTACCTCGTGGTGGAAAGATCTACCTAGTACTGTCCGTTCCAGTGAGAGCCTTGGTAGATTTAAACAGCATTTTAAAAACTCACCTCTTTAAACATCATCTGTCTAATTCGTTTTTTATTTATTTATTTATTTTTTAAGCATACTTTATAAAATGTAACAACTTATTATGGACTTATTATTATAAACATATGGTTGGGTGGTCTTTGTCTGACAGTGGTTTGATGAACTGCCAATTTCACCAGATCTCATCTGAGAACAAAGACAGGAAACTAATGGAAAGGATCATGTTTGCACACATCCTTGGTAAAGAACAAATAGACTGTGTTGAAGAATTGGAATGTGTTTACAACCAAAGTTTTTTAACAGAGGATGGATACCTACATCAAAAACAGCTTCATGACAAAAAAAAAGCCAGAATACTAAAAAATCTCTTTCCTAAAGGATTTCTCCAGGCAGATGACATTTCAGGGTTTTCTACAACTGGCTACAGCATTAGGTCATTGTATGCATTGGGAATGTGCCAAATGCACTCCAAGTGTAGTAGAGTAATGTGGCCTCCCTACATCAGAACAAAACTATGCTGTAAGACATTACCATGCATTGGGTTTTTTGGCTCTACAGGACAAGTGAGAGGGCCAGTTATGTGTTTTATGAAAGCAAGCACTCAGACCATTTCCCTTGGAATTGAACACTGTAACCACACGTAACACAACTCCAAAAATAGCATTAGGTAAGCGCTAATAGGAGACTTCATGTTGTACTGTCAAAGGCTGGAAGTGGCATACACTGAAATCAGCAGGATCTGAAACTCTCCATGCAGACAGACAGACACACTGAGGATACAGAATAGTTCTGTAAGCTACTGTCACTTTCACAACGAAAAATCTCTGGTTTGGTCTTCAGAGGAACCAAGAGCACAGGTTTAGCCCTCACAGGGAACAAGAAATCAATAAACCTTTTCTTTTAACATGCCTCAAATAACCAAAGGTTTCTGGAGGAGGGCAGAAAGTCAAACAGACAGGTGACACGTGAAGTCAGTGAAAGATGATTGAGTAGACCTGGGACAGAAATGTACACACTCACTGGTGACAACTGTGCCACTCCCATGAGTAGCGTGGTCTGCTCGGTAAGAAGTCTGAGGTTCCTTGATTCTTCACACGCTGTGGAAACCTCAGGAGCTGCCGTGTGTCATAGTCTCGAGCACCGTAGGCTGAACTGTTGATCCAAGATACAATCAGATCCAATAATTAACATGGCATTCTGTGGAAAATCTCTCAAATATGCATGATGAAATCATGTTGACAGGAGAAGAAAAAAAACAGATGTCTCTTTGGAACTCTTTTTACATGACTAACTGAATGATGATGCAGAAAGGCAGCCCACTAGCAACTGATTCCTGGGAAACTAAAGGTTTATAGATATTGCTGTCTTTTTTTGGAGCAAACATTTTCACAATTCTTTATGATGACATAAATCATAATATTCCACATTGAAACACAGTCTATGCACAGTACTTTTTTTTCTCTTCACAATACCTTGCCAAGCAGTTTTCCTCAGAGGCACATCTAAGGTTATACATGGGCACTCTTTGGACGTACGTGGAGGCTTGGATATAAGTAGGGTCTGGCACAAGGTCAGGCAGGCCTATGGAGAATGTATATCTAGTGATTTCCATGATGTATGCACCCTTAAGTAAGTTACTTTTACAATGAACAAATCACTCACACAGCAAATGTCATTCACATAATCGCATTCACATTTGCGTCGCTCTTACCGTGTTGAAAGTACCTTGTGCCATATCCCGGGCGCTGCCTGCGTCGCGGTCTCTCGTATGCGTCAGGGTCATTGTAGTATGGGTTGTCTGGGTCAGAAGACTTGTATGGATTGTAAGGATCGTCTCCGGCCATCATGTCTTCTCTCCGTAGATTAGATAGCGGAGGGGTCCGAGTGACTTGGTTTTGCGCAGCACCAGATGTGCCGTTACCTGAAGTGTCATTTCGATTAGCCGGCTGATTTAGGCGCGCGATGGGTCCTCGGTTGCGCCTCTGTGTTTGAGATTGTATCCGACGCAGTCCGACAGTGCGTCCCGCTCCATTGGCGGGATTAAGGGGTCGGGATGAGCTCGAAGGACTGTTCGCCGAGTTGACGTTGCTGACGATAGTTATGGATTTGCCCTCGGAATTATCCTTATTTTGTTTTTGCCTCGGTGGTTGATATTCCGAGCCGTGGCTGAGTATGCTAAAAACTTGGCCATTGTGCTGCCACTGAAAGGTCTGCCCAGTATCAGAGGCAGTACTCGCAAGGCTTTGTTCACGGACTCGTTGAGAGTGAGTAGTTTGCAGTATGCAACTGAGTAGACATACATGCGCGCTTAAGCAAATTAGAGTGTCAAGTAAACGCATCTGCATTTTAAGAGGCAGTGAATATTTTGGTCAACGTAAGGACAGACTGTAGGCTCAGAAATATCCCAAAGACAAAGAAATATTAAAAACTGATTTGGAAAAAAAAATTATAATATCTTTTTCATGTTTTAAAAATGCCTACATGGCCATACGCATGATCTAGGCGCAATCTCTCATGTCTCCACACTGGAGAGCTACCCAAGTTGGCTGTTCTATGGGGAGCTTAAGTAGGAGGAGTTGATTTTGTAAGGTTTCTAATTCCGTTGTTATACAAGGTCCTTGTAACAGTAACCAAATTTGTAAATAATATTTCTCAGCCCTTTGATTAACTCCTTTAAATAGTCTTTGTGATGAGACATGACATGTGGTGAGATTTGTGATGAATTGTGTCTCTGAAAATTACTCTTACAGAGCATTAAATGTATCCGCATGCTTAAGTCATCAAGGGAGATGTACATAGTTTCCACGAATTTCCCCTGCAATTGCAAGCCTAAGTCTAAGAACAGATCTTTTCAATTGGAGCAGCAGACAATATACTGCTGCTAGCAGCATTTTGGATATATCAACGGTAAATCAACAGCAGATTTGATATTGGTTTAGAAATGTAGGCTTGGTTTGTTCACATCCCTACCTACTTTCCGTTTCTTAACCAACCATATATTAGGTTTTTTGTTAAAAGCTCCGATTATGTGGAGCTGTGGCCGCGGGGTAATGAATATCTCATTGTCTCTTATAGTCCCCAGCCTCACAGTGACACATCATCTTTCACATGGAGTTCTGTTACTAGCTTTGTTTTTTAATTTAAGACGGAGTAATGTTGACTTGTTCTCTCGTTGATACCAGACGTGAAACTTGCAGCTTGAGAAACGTAATGAGGGGTTCTGGTCACAACCTACTTTTCATTATAAACCACTTTGGCCACCCGTATGAAGTTCTGTATGAAATGCATTTGATTCCCTTTTGCAATGAAAAGCAATAGGTTTCCCTATCAAATGAACCATCAAAGAACATCATAAAGTCCAGGTGTTTCTCTCTCTCTCTCTCTCTCTCTCTCTCTCTCTCTCTATATATATATATATATATATATATACAGTATATGTATGGTGTCTGCCATACCCCTCTAAAATGGGATGTTTTAATCTAAAATGTTATCCAATCTTTTGAAATGTAAGTCTTCATCAGGTGCGAAACCTTCCGTTTTAATAAGAGGACTTGTGCTTAGCTGTACACTAGGTGGCACTTTTTTCCACAACCACAGTGCAATCACAAATCCACAGACCCCCTTATATAGGCTAACTTAGCAACAAGGTTTCAGCATCAATACAGAGAAACAGACAAAGCCCGTCTTGCCATTTTAATGTCCTATCGCTCTGCACTATGACAGAACAGTATAAGTGCAATATGCATTTTTCATGCTGCAGAAATGAAAAGGAAAACGAGAAGGATTGCAACAACTGACACGCACTAACACTGTGTTTAATTGTGGGTAGGCCTATGATATTACATTACTATTTATTCACCAAATTAGCTTCACACAGTTATCAAATCTGAACATGACAATTATTACAGTGTTCTAAATTATGTAATACAAACATGTAACATACAATACAAACAAGTGACCATATAATTATTCCTATAGATTCGTCTTGTCACCTGATATGGGAAACCCTATGGAGAGAAAAGGACAAGGCACATTATAATGTGTAATGTGATATCTATTACATTAATCATTGTTTGCAGCTGTCCTAACTTAGCACTAATTTAGAACTGCAGAATGTGCACTGCAGTACAATCTTCAATGTAATAGATAGTCAGTCTCCTGTTTAACAGATTTTCATGAAAAATCATAAAGTATCTGAGTCATCTTATTCTGTTAGCAATGTGCATTTGAGTATCTTCAGCCTGTTTTGGATTTCTGCAGGTAAGACAAATTGTGGGTCTCTTTTATATTATTCCCAGTATCTGGCTAAGAATAAGCACGTAGATGTCTTCATAGCCATAGTAATCTACTGTTAAAGATAGCGACATCACAGATGTTATGAGCCAGTGGGGAGGGATGATGTGTGGACATCTATGATCCCTTGTCAGACCAATCATGTACAACTTCTTTCTCAGTGAAATTAGCAGCACACAGCAGCAAATCAGCCATCTCCATGTCTTATCCAACTAAAGGAGAAATGTACACGTTTCAGTTACTATGTCACGTGACCTTGTGCTTGTGTAAGGAAAGAAATCTGACAAAAAAATAGGTTGAAAAAGAAAGAGCTGTTATATGGTTCCCGAGAAAAGTTTTAGCCCTCAAGTTCTTGGACCGACTCAGAACTGTGATCAGTTGCAGACTTGGGACTCAGTATGTTTATAGAAGCCAGTCAGTGACTGCAGACTTATGTCTGGACAACTCTGAGTTATTCACACCTAGTACATTGGGTTAAAAATGAGCTAACATCAAACATTTCAGCTACTATACATGGAGTAAATATACCACAGAGTGTAATAGTTTTTACAAATGACTTTTGAGCATATTTATAAATGTCTGCCAGATGTTATTACAATTAGTGGTATAAATGTTATGTTTTTCACCCTTTAGAAATATAACTGGCGCTTTAAAATGTGCCCAAGATACCCAGGCTATACTCTCATACCACTAAAATGAGAAATGGGAATTTCATTAAAATAGCACATACTCCACCGACAACAGATCAGGTATTAATATCTCCACCAGATTCTGCTTTTGAAATATGCATGAACACATTAAAATATCTGAGATTTGTTGCATACCACACCATCAGAACCATCTGTCCTGGGTCAAAAGTTCCTTCTTTTCTTCATCTACTTTTGGTCCTCTCTGTCTCTCTCTTTCTCTCTCTCCCTTTCCCTCCCTATGTCTGTGTCTCACTGGAACTGGCAACGAAAACACTGTCTGTCCCTCAGACAGTGGAAACACATCTGCAAGCAATTAACCCAGTTCCTCTGTCCATGTCGCTGAAATTACCCTCTTTTGATATTAGGCCAAGAGACTGGCAGTGGTGAGAAGTTTGTTGTTTGTATGGTCTGGGCATCATGAAGAATGGAGAATCATGGAGAAAGTGAACAGATATGACAAAGAGAGAGTCTACAAAGTTCACATTACTTTAGAAACTTTTGATAAACTAGCTTGGACGGAAAAGAAAAACACTCTTTTTCTCTTAAAATGAAAAAAAAAGGCTCATACTAGGAGCTAATGGAATCATAAACCTTAGGTTCACAGCTCCGTATAGTTGTATCAAATATATAAGGGAGAATGTATAGTCCGACAGTCAGTATTGGAAAATAAATCCCAACAGGACCACCGGGCCCCCTGCGCGCAGCGGAGCACAAAAAACAGCACAGATTGTAATTCCATAAAAAGATGCGGGTGATACATTTTTTGTTGGGTCAATCTGGGTCCATGTGGTTATTCAAGTTTAGCAGATACATAAAGCATTTTTGAAAAGCTAATCTAAAATCTATTTTTATAAACCAAAAATGTAGTAATTGACAATTAAGAATCTACATTAGAGAAGCCTATTTGATGGTTTCATCTTTGAAAGGAAGTGGTTGTACTGTATGAACCAATTCTACATAATTGTTGTATTTTATTATGTTTTGCTTTTCTGCCTGGCTAAAATATGAAAAAGAACTCCTTGTGACCAATAAAAGCCATGGCAAAAGCTTGTGCTGAACTGCTTGCGTATCCTGCCTACATTCCCCTTCAGAAAGACAGCGCAGATGATTTGTCCTGAGCTAACAGCAGTTTTCCATTACTCCAGAATCTCAAACTCAGCTGACAGGTTGCTCTCTCTCTCTCTCTCTCCTTTTTTTTCTTCCTCTTCCTCTCTGTCTGCCTCTTCATCCATCCATTCGCTCCCTCTTTCGTTCTCTCCATCTCCTACTGTCTGCCCCTTTCTCCCTCTCTCACACACACACTCTTACGCACACACACTCTTACGCACACACATCAGCCTACGTGGCAATCTGCACATGAAGTCTGGCTCCAGATACCACAGAGGAAGAACAAGAGGAGGAGTTCCTTGCCTCTGCCAGAAGGGTTCCTGAGTGCTTACAAAACTCAAAAATCAACATTCTACCCCTCTCCCTCTCGCCTTCCTTAGATTTTCATCATTCCGTTCCATTCTTTTTTCAACAGTGTAGGATGGGAGGCTCTTGGATTAAAAAACTTACAATGAATCCATTTTAAAGTCATTGTTCTTGTGGCCCTGTGGAAAACATAAAACATTGCACACTATCCCAGAGGAATTCTGAATGGCAAACTGCATCCAATAGTTCACAGACACTGATTACAAACAACACTGCATTTGCCTGAACAAAAAACATCTGACCACAGCAGAGGAGCCAAAAGTCTACAAATCCAGATGAGATTTTTCACAAATTCTTGGACATATTCTGCGAATTACAGGCCCTAGTTCTAAACCATATCCTCAATATGTGTATGATTGAGGGAACCTTTCCTACACAATAAAAATAGTTGTGTGATCTGTGTTGTGTAAAGGGGCAGCAATCCTGCCTTCTCTCTAAAGCACTGGGAGTTTTCTCTCAGTTGTGTGGGAGCTTTTTCAGTGAAAGTCTGTTGTAAAAACCACAGGCCACATAAAAATTGGAGTGAGTGAGACTAAATTACATGACCTTTTGACCTTTGAAGAGGTGACGGTGTATTTTATACCACTGATTATCTTCTGTTGAAACTGGTGTGAAAGACAGTCAGCAGTTACATCAGTGCTCTTAATTTGTTTTCTTTTACCTTTAAAAAAAAAAAATAGAACACTGGCTTTAGAAATATCTCTTAAAACCATTCCCTGCAGATGGTCATTTTAATGAATGTGCACTGCCCATTTGCTGGCTCAAACAACATGGTCTGGTTTACTGTCAGATGACCACAACTGGAACGTCTTTAGAAGGTCTAAGTGTATGTTCTATTTTTGTTCGCAAAAGCCCTTTTCTTTTTTACGTCAGCTGTTGCATTTATACAAAGCAGTGAAAAGTAAAGGCTAATATTTGTATTTCCAACTAACCACTGGAGAATAGCTTTCTCATGAATCCTCAGTAAGTCTATTTTCACTCACCTAAAATTCAATCACGTACCACCCGGTAAGAATTAGACATTTCAAAGGAACTGCAAGGGATTCAGAGACACTGTATACAGGTTGAAAGGGCTCAATAAAGCTTGCTTCCATCTCTGGTAGACACCCTGGGTGAAAAGACAGTAAAAACTTTTAAGAGGATCCTGTAAGACCCAACGGATTAGGTCAGTATATTCCCAGCTATTAAAGCTACCTTGTGTAACCCAAGGACCAAGGAGCATTTCTACATTATCCCAAGCTGCGTTTTTATATGTCCGGTATAAGAGTTTTCTGGCAACACAGTTCAACAAAAGTTATTTCTCATTTTTAACAAGAGCACTGAGCACAAACAGAGGAAGGGAATATATTCTTTCCCATATAGATCTGTCCTCCCTATCCATACTATTCAGGACATGGTCCTTTCCATTGGTCACTTTTACTGACTGGATATATCATGACATATAATGACACCTTCTACTAGGTTCCATCAGAGACTAAGGTTTGCGTTATTTGTTGGATTATTTTGTGCCTGGTTCAATGCTGATAGAATATGTATGTAATTTAGAGGATTTTAATGATTAATATTACTGCAGTGTTAATAACAGTTTTTTTTTTATCTTGTGGGAACAATTGATCTTGTGTGCCCACATAACTTGATAACCTAACACCTTATGGGACTTTAGGATTTAGAATTGAGTGAATTACAATTGTACCTGCTCAGGCTGAATTTGTCCTACAAATTAAAAAAATTGGCTCCATCTAGTGGCTATGAGTTTTAATGCAGAAATGCATTGTACTTCCTGGACCAGACAAATAATGTAAAAAAATGTATTATGCTGAAAATACATGAAAGTAGAGTGAAATGCTATTTTCACTCTGTGAGGGTGTGCCGTGTAAATGGTGTAAAAGACTGAACTAGCAAGCTAGCCATCTAGCTAGCCATCTAGTAGGCTATTCAGTCACTTGTCTTTATATCAGAAATGTTGCTCTGTAAGTTAGCCCAAGATTAAATATCCAATACACCAGGAACAACATCAACTCCTTACACTTTTTTGATTAGGAAGGTTTCTAACTGAGTGAAATGACCCAGAAGTATCTAAGTGACAGTCATAATAAGAGCTGGTCAAATTAAATAAAGCTTAGGAAGGAGCTTCAATGCTTTCTTTCGTATCTCCTTTAACATAGGGTACACTGGAGCGGTCAGCAACAACAACCAAATCAACAACCGATCAATGTGACCCTCGTCAACAGCATAATGTCTGGACAGCATAATGCCACTGTCTTTGCATAATAAGTAGCCTAGTGTATACGCAGTTGTATTCTTGTAGCACCAGGGTTGTCTTTTCCTAAGTCCATATGAATTCTGCTTCACATCTTTCCTTGACTTCCTGGCGCTTTCCATCGGGGTCGAGGAAAAGTGGTGAGGAAGAGATGATGGACTCGGGACCCTGTGGTGGTGCAGATCATTTGACCACTGTGGGGGGCGCTGTAGTAGGGGAAAACCCATTTTTCCTGATAACTTCTGATATGTTGGCCTTATAAAAGTGGTAATGTCAGGTGGTATCTTGGGAGATCTCAAGCATGGGACAACCTATCATGTCGACCAAATTTATGTTGCCGTCATATTGGGTTTAATCAAAAACCTGTAAACTATGCAAGAATTGGTATTTTTTGCTACTGAGCTCCCCCTAAAGTTGCAGAGTGTCGTAAATACAAATCGTGCTTTGGGATCCCCTAATGGACAGTGGTCCACCTGTTTTGTTGACATGCTGAAGGATATGGAACAGGCAGAGACAACGGCAGAAGTCAAAGAAGCATGTCGACTGACAAGGTAGAGTAATATTACAAGATTTTACACAAATATGAGACAGTTTTAGTTTTATTGTGACATCAGAGATGAACGCTAACATAACGAGTTGAATAACAAAAAAAGAGTGACACATTTTAGTTTGGCTGAAATACTGCTCGTGTTTTCAGCATTTATACATTGTTTTCTAAGCGATTGAATGTTGTTGGTGACATACAAGTACAACCTGTACTTCAGGAGCTGCTGATCCAGTTTTACACTGCAGGCATTGAGTCTGTTCTCTGCACATCCATCACTGTCTGGTTTGGATCGGCCACCAAACTGGACAGGAACAGACTACAACGGACAGTCAGGTCTGCAGAAATGATTATCGGTGCCAAGCTGACCACCATCCAGGACCCGTACACCTCCAGAGTCAGGAAATGGGCAGGGAAAATCACTGCAGACCACTCACACCCAGGACATATCCTGTTCCAACTTCTCCCCTCTGGTAGGCGCTACAGAACACTGTACACCAAAACCACCAGACACAGGAACAGTTTTTTCCCCCTTGCCGTCACACTAATGAACAGTTAACTACAAATTATTATATTATCTTATATTTATTTATTTTATTCTAAACTGTTGTGTTGTATATTTCTGTGTAAGTACATTGAGAGCCACTAAACCCGGAGTCAAATTCCTTGTATGTGTAAACTTACTTGGCCAATGAACATGATTCTGATTCGGACATGATAAAGGCACATATTGAGCATAATATATATTGGCTAGTGTAATTTATTACAAGCTAACTAGTTAGCCGAGTAAAATTTTCAAGGGTTTGTGATGGAAATCTGATAATAACCAGTCTAATGAGATCAGTCTTATAATAAGAGTTAGTATAAAATGTATTAGTCTTCTGCAGAAGGATCAGAAACACACAGAGTGAACAGCAAGCACTCTGTGAGAATCGGATGAATTGTCTATTTAACAGAGTTACAGAGGGAGTATCACTGTTCCAGCACACTATATTCTCAAGGACAGAAAAAAACAATCACCCCATTTCTCCTCAACATCACATGACGTGCTTTACACAATAACACTTGCAATTTGCATAATTTCGTATAAAGTTGCAAACTTCAAAGGCTTATTTGGCGTGAGATTTACTAAGACTGGCGAAGCCGCCAAACAGCAAGTGAGCTCGGCCAGTCAATTGACATTAAAGTAGCTGTGAGTACTTAAAACCATGCCCTTGACATAATGACATCAAGTTTCCATGGCAACTCTGGCCTGTCTGCTTGACCCCCCTCATCGCTACTCGCAGCTGTATTTGCGATTGTGGCTTTGAATGACAATATCTCAAATATATTCCATTGATGGTGAAGCTTATTCGTCAAACTCAAAACCTGCTCTGTTCCACACAGACTACAACGTTAGGCTGGTTTGGTGAGACCTGCAGAGTATAAATGATGGTTTAAGATAAACTTCTGCCTTTTCATGCCTAGCATGGCCTACCACAGGATCTATGCTTTCAAGATTATATGGGAAAAGCCATGATTTACTAGTGTAGAAGAAATGTAGTTCATATTAAGTAAACAACTCAATGTAACTTTCAACCCTCTTTATTTACACCGCAAAAGTACAGATAGCTGGCATCTGCCTACAAAATGTATTTAAAAAAAAAGGAACCAAACACGTGTGCACATTCATACATTCATCTCTCAGTGCAATTGCTCTCAAAGTAGTCAGTCCAAAGGCAAATATTCAACCGAAGTGAAGCCAATCTGCCCAGACACCAAGTTTGCCAGTTTGTTGAGTGAGCATCTGATCGTATACAGCGAATGGGCAATCGAATGGGCAAGTAAGCTAACGGCTGGCGTTAGCCAGCTAGCTACCCGAGTCCGTATTACTTGTACCATTCAAGGTGGCTTCTTCAGAACGCAATTTCAAGTACATTTTCGGGTCCTGTAAGCCTGGAAGATGGTGAACGCCGATGTGTTTGGAATTCTTGAGTCTTGCCGTCGCGCCAGCTTGTGTCATGATCTCAGTAACGAGGTACTCCAGAACACCAGCCATGAAAACAGACGCTCCAGAGCCTACACGCTCAGCATAGTTTCCTTCCCGGAGTAGCCTATGGATGTGTCCGATACCGAACACAAGTCCGGTCCGATCAGTACGTGCAACTTTCGCCTTTCCAGTCGCTTTCATGTTTACTGGCAAAACAAGGTAAATCTCATCGGAAGTCAAACCATAGCAACCTGGTAGGGTGTTTCAATCGCTGAAGTAGCCTACTTGCTTTCACTACTGCATGCCCTTTGACCGCTGATAGGCGCGCGCATGCACTGTAAGGCTCTTCCTGTTTCCATGTAAACCGAAAATGTGTAAACGGCACGGTTAAAAATTCGAATGTAGGCATTTGAGCATGCAGCATACTTGTCCACTTACCCTAATTCATTTAATCTGGGTAAATAAATCACATTATTATACTTTTAAAATTAAGCGGATCAGCTTTGTTATAAAGAGGTAGGTTTACTGCACACTTAAATGCGTTTTAAAGCTGTAAGCAAAATTATATGACTGTGATCAAACACGTCAATGCTGGTTTAAAAAATAAATTAACTAAATAGCTTTTTTATAGGTTGAAAATGGCTCAACACGCCATCTACTGTCAGGTTGTTATATCCATTCCTCTGCTGAACTATTTTTATAAAAAAATATATCCCCTCCAGTGATTAATGCTACATTACCAAAAGTAAATACATAAAATTACTTTAAAATTATATATATAAACATAGCACAAAAAGTAATGAAATTTGTGTTTGGTAGATTATTTCTTTGTTGTAACAATGCTTCTTGGCAATAAATCTTATACCGTTGGAAAGGCTGTTTAGTTCCCTTTTAAATGGTGCCACATTTGTAAGGAACATGCACAAAGAACATGCTCTTCTGTGCGGTTTCTGATGATCAAGTATAAAAACAATAATGAGAGTATGTGGTGTAGTTCTTTTGGAACACGCTCGTGAAAATATTTACATGCCTGTGTATGTGCTAGTGAGTATATTAACATGCCTCTGTGCGTGATATAGAATGACAGAATGCAGAATGTTTTCTTCTTCCCTCAGACTGTAAAGAGGATGTGTCCAGAAAAGAAACTCTCTGAGAGAAGTCCAGATCCCCCTTGGGTGGCTTCCAGCCACACCTGATCCCCCTGCCCCAGCTGCACCACAGTGTCCCCGGAGTAGTTGATCCGACCGACCATATAGGAGGAGAAGGCGGTCATCACCTCCGACCCGTTTCGCATCAGCAGCACGCTGCCCATGATCCGGAACGCCGTGCAGAAGAACTCAAACTGGTAGACGCCAGACACCTGGCAAGTAAACTTGCCTGTCTCTGTGCTGTAGTGGTTCTGGCCGTTGTAGGTGACCCGGCGGAAGCGGAGGACATTGCTGGAGGAGGGGATGGAGCCCCCGAGGCTGACAGAGAAAGCAGAACGGGGCTGCTGGCTGCTGCTGCCAGGGGGCCCAGGGGGACCCCTTAGACCCTGGGACCCTGCGGGACCTGCAGAGTAACACAGAGGTACGGTCAATTTCACAGCTTAACATTCAGTACGCTTGAAGAGGGTCAGATTAAGCAAACTAGGAACATCACAAGAGCACATGGATTCCATAATTTCTTCCTGAAGCAATATGTGATTGAATCAATGGTTATGTCTACATTACCTCGTTCCCCTGGTGGTCCGCGTGGTCCTGGGGGCCCTGGGATAGGCTCTGTGTCTGGATCTGCAGAAATTATGAAAATGTTCATAGCATTGACATTTTCCTTTATCTAATCTGTCAATCTGTAATCTGGCACTAAATCAATAATTCAAGATATTATTATCAAAAGAAAGTGGCCGGTTACGATGTGATTGCATAATCTGTGCAAATATAACATGCATAAATGAATCCTCACTAACCTCATTTCCATCGTTGGCAATGTGATTATCAACCTTACCTGGAAGGTCAAAAGAGCCATATGTCAACTAACAATGTGGCCACTTATCACAGTCATGTTTGTCCTTCTCCATTTGGCTCATTATTAAAATACAGAAGGAACAGCAGAAGTACCAGGGAGAAGACATGCAGTGATTGGATTTCTAATGACAAAATATCTGTTGTCTGTTTGTGAGGGACTATACACACACAAAAATGTGTGGTTCATCTCTAATGTCCACTCACCTGTCTCCAACCATGGACGGAGGTCGAATGGGGGGATGTCATCACATTTGATGTAGCCTGAACCTCGGGGTCTAAAGATGAAGGGGTTGCTGGGCACATCTCCAATGCCTGTGTTATCACAGATGATGCGGGCCAGGGAGACAGAGGCCAGCGAGGTCTTCTGTGCCCTTGTGAACACCCCATGGTTCTGCCACCACAACCTGCAGACACAAGGGAGAGCTTCTAAGTGATGTGGCATCTACAGTGCATACTAAGACAATAATAATAAGACTTTAAACTTATATAGCGCTTTTCTAGGTACCCAAAGACGCTTGATAGCGTCATGCAAATGTGGTCCCAAGCTCAGAATTCCCTCTCTCTCACCTGTCCCCATCGCGAACATTTTGAAACTGTTTGGCAATGAGGCAGGCGAAAAGGGGTCCCACACGGCCACCAGGGACAAAAGGCTCAGCCACACCGCCAAGCCAAATGTCAATGTTGTCAGGAGATCCATACAGCTCCAGGAGCCGACGGGCCAGGTCTGCGTTATTCAAGACCTGAGCCAGCTCTGCCTGTGTCTTAGGAGTGGAGAGACCACAGAACCGGCGCCATGTGTTATAGCCTGGAGTGAGAGAAAGAGAGGGACAATGAGTTACAGTTCTTTTGTATTGGTATATATGACATAACATTTTCATCTAGTGACTACTGAGCAGACAAGCAATGGGCAGAGAAAAAATGTAAACCTCAACAATATTTTTCAGAGAACCAATGACCTTGGTGGTTTCACGTTGACTAGTTAAGCACAAATGGTCTGTAATATCTTTACAACACAGTTAAGTTATAATGTTTAGCGCAGTACCAGGTAGGCCGTGGTCTCGGCCTCGCTGGAGGTCTAAGGAGCCCAGGTCTAATGCCAGGCGACTGGTAAACTTGAAGAGCTTCTCCCGGAGAGCATCCACCATCATGTGGTCCTGGGTGTTTAGCTTAGCCGGTCTCCCCACCAGGCCCCGGATCAGAGGATCAGCACCACCTGCAGAGGGAGGGGGGAAGGGTTGAGGGTATTTTAATGCTCTGGAAATCAGCAGAGGTTTTTACAGCAGACTATACATGGCTTGAGATGTAGAACTTTAACAGACTGTGAAACGTAAATGGTTCTCTCATGGCAAAAGGTGTCCGGGCGCCTAAAGGGGTCCGGGTGATGTAATATTGGCTTTCGAACGACTCTTGAGTGACAGTTGTGACAGATACCAACGCTAGTGTGGGTTTAATGTCTGAATTGCGTAACCCGGACGCCTTTTGGCTATCAGTCAGAGAGTCTCAAGAGTCGTTCGAAAGCCATCAGCTACTTTTTAGTCGCTTAATATTGGGCCTTAACTATGAAGTATTCCGTTTTAGCTGCACCTGCCTGCCGGTATCCTGTAAGTAAGCAGATTACAACAGGTTTCGCCGCTAGCATCTCGTTAGCGATTAGCAATTTTTCGCCGCTAGCATCTCGTTAGCGATTAGCAATTCCTCGGATGAGCTCTATAGTTAAAGTTGGTGCAAACAATTCCGTTTTGTGAAAATGTAATCGTGGATGCCGTCAGATATGTCTAATAATAACAACACATTAAGGACTTTCTTAAAGCAACACAAGGGCGGAATTGCTAATCGCTAACAAGATGCTAGCGGCGAAACCTGTTGAAATGTGATTACTTTGATACTATAACAAACTAGCGAGTCAACAACTTTCCTAACAGTCAAACATCAAGCACATGGTTGTTTTGCTTGGTTTATTACAGGTAAAATACAGGCAAGCTGGTCTCAGGTAGCAAAGTATAATGCTAGATGCTCTGGGGTAAATCGCGTTATTGAGGTATTTAATGCAGCGCAAGTCTATCACAAAAAAGTGTCCAGGTGAGGTAATGCTAGCGTTGGTATAGCAACTGTCACTGAAGAGTCGTTCGAAAGCCAATATTACATCACCCGGACCCCTTTAGGCACCCGGACACCTTTTGCCATGACAGTTCCAATGAAATATTACATTTCAGAGGTTAATATAATTGACAGTGATGACTTAATCAGCTTCCGCTTTCAAATATCAGATCTCCAATATATGTGGGTGCTGTTTGTAATGGTCCTAAACACTGTCATATAGGAGGAGGCAAATGCCTTCATGTTTAGTTTAATCCATCAAATATGAAGTTTTATTAATGGAGAGGCTCATATTAACCTTCAAAGACCACCCTCCATGGGGTAAAGAAGGCTTTGAAGAGGGGCACGCTGGGAAACTGGGGGTGATCTTGGTAGTTTTCATCCAGACGAAACATCAGAGGCTGGATGGTGTTGTGGGCAAAGCGATTGGCAGCAGTGGCGAACACATTGGAGATGCTTGGGTCCACACTGTCGTTGTAGCCAGAGTATGTGCCCAGATAACGGTTGTGCGCCTCTGGGCCAATGATGTGCAAAAGGTAGTCACGGTACACAATGACCTGAAATAGCACAGGTGTGAATGGGTGGGAAGGAGAGGCAGAGAGAAAAACAGAAATAAAGAGGAAAAGAAAGCTGTGTGAAAATCAATTCAAATTAAAAAAACGTTTTAAAAATAGGGTGTGAGAGGAGAAGGCACATGGATGCATGGTTGGTAAACCTACCTGATGGTAGCCACCCAGGATCTTGCGGGCTTCCTGGTAGAGTGTCTCACTGCTCCAGTGGGGGTTGAGCTGCCGCAGGGCCCGGGCCAGACGGTTGTGCTCCCGCAAGAACATAGTGTGCAGAGATGTCAGGCCAATGTTCTCATTAAGACGTGAATCACCTGTGCACAACCAGCAGATGGGGAGATGGTTGTCAGGAAGCTTTTAGAAATAAAACATGCTATGAAGGGAAGGAGAGCAATTGAAGAGTATAGCAAACAATATATAAGAGAGAAGAAAGCAGCGAGAAAGAAATGTGTAAATAATTACCCGCCACAAAACAGGGTACTTCCTCAGCAGTGGTATCATTGGTGATGTGTTTGCGTGTAGCGCACATGTTTCCCTCCACGCTCGAGAAGGGCAGCAGCTCGCGGTTGCCTGATAAGTCGCGGAACCTGTCGTTGACACGCAGCAGACCTCCGTCATTGGTGAGGTCGCGCAAATGACGAGCCAGGCTGTCATCTGAGCCGTACAGCTGGCCCACATCCACGTAGGCCGTCAGTGCATTGATTTGCTCACGCACATTGGCCTGTCCGCCGAACATAAAGGCAGTATTTCCGGAGCCACAGGCTGGAGCCGAACGAAACAATGGAATGCAGCCGTCTTGGGGCAGTCGGGGATCATTGCTAGGGACCTAGGGAAAGGAGGTGAAAACACATGCAGATGTGTGAGAGAGGGAGAGACAGAGAAAGATGGACACAGACAGACTGAGGAAAGAAGAGGAGTCAGAGAGAGCAAGAGAAAGTGTATGTCACAAACCGGTATAGGGAAACAGGGATTGGACTGTTCACAGCTGGTGTCACAGTTCAGGCCACTGCTGAAGGAGCGTATGCTGGGCGAGTGAGGCGTGAAAGTCAGGTCATGGTTATTCCACTGACCGAAGATCGTCGCCAGGTATGATAACTCATTGTCACTCTCAACGCTATTGTCAGTGGTGCTCAGGATACGGTTGGACACCACTCTCACCTGAAAGCAGAGAACAGAGAAAAACATGAGGGTTGAACATGAACCACAGAGATATCACATCATCAACACCATCATCATCAGTAGCGTCATCATTATAATCAGTAGCATAATCACACCAGAGGGAGCAGGACATTATTGTACAGTCTACTCCGGTCCCACCCCTTTGGCTGAGAGATGCCATCTTCATACTCAGCTGGGAGCCATCTGGCAAAAGGTGTGTTTGAAGCTCCGAGTCTTGGGTTTTTCCTGGGAATGGAAAGAGGAGCCAAAAAGATACAAAGGAAACACACACCAAGAATTCCGTCTCATGTATTTTGAGCACTGACAGTCAACACCAACACTGTGGGTTAACACCAGTAGTCTGCACAGACACTATTAGTCAACACCAGTAGTCTGCACAGACATTATTGCTTAAACTATTAAGATGTTTTTAGTCTTGGGGAGATACAGGAGTGTGGTGTTGATCTGCAGCACTCACTTGTTGTTGCAGAGGCTGGTGGCAGTGCGGTACTTGTTGATCAAGGGTGTCGTTCTGCACGATGAGGACTGGACACGGCCAGCACAGCCTGTGAGACGCACAATGAGCTGGAGTTCGTCCTCTGTGATCAAGTCTGAAAGAGGAAGATACAGTGAGTCCTATGGTCACCATACCTGGAAGGATGTGAGGATATGGATGAGTGTCAGAGAATGCAAGTGATGTTGACCTGTGGCATTGATGGATCTCTTGTGAATGTGATGGGCCTTCTCGTGGATGAGCCCCAGGGTGATGTCCATGGTATCAGCGGCCCGCACTGCATTGCGGGTATCCCGTGCTGGCTGCTTCATCAGTCGCAAAATATCTGAGGGACGGATGTCCTCCTTGCGCACTCTCTTCAAACTCCTACAGGATGGGACAAGACATAGCCACAGCCATTTATATCGAGCATTTGTCAGTGTATCAACTTGAATCACACCTAGAAATGGAAAAACCGCTAAATTGTTTAAGGAATGTAGTGTACAGCGGAATTCTATACTTACTCTTCACGTGAATACTTGTAGGCCTCATCCACAATCTGCTTGGCCTCCTCAATAGCTTCTAGTATGAAAGGTCGACCAGGGCTTTCTGTGAATAAGCCAAATTGTAAAGTTGTTATGCACATCCATTGGTTTTACCAGCAAGGTAACAGCATTGACCAAGATTAACTATTACCTTGTTTAATGTCATTGATGACAGAAAATATGCAACGGAATAATACATTTCTGAATAATAAAGTTTTGTTAGGAAGCTATGCGGGATTCTTTAATATTGCTTGATTAAATAACTTACCATCTGAGCCATCACACCAGCCTAGCAACACACAGAGCCCAATGGCTACCAGTAAAGTAGACAGATTCATATCTGAAACAAAAGAACAGTGAGAGTGATTGGTGCATACATATCGATATGCATTCCCTATTGGCTTAATGGAAGACACTATTCCTCTTCAGCCTCTGTCACATCTCAAACATCTTCAGCATGAAAGAGCAGTTTCAGTGGAAATGACTTGGCAGTGACAATGCAATTTAATTACTTTTAGGTATATAGCAGTAACTGAGTGTCTGTCTATATCCACTCATCTTATCCTTATCTAGTCCTTATCTTTCATATGATCTTAAGTATTATCATATTTACAGGAATATTTTTGTGTGCAAAAACACCTTATACCTGTGTGTATGATTTTAGTTTTTCATACTAATGGTCTTTTTGGTTATGTCTTTGCTTCTTAAATTGTGTCTAAAGACTGAGAGCTATCTTTTAAAGATACAAAACATCTGCAATATGCAATGAATCACGTTTTAAATTGCCATATAGTTGCAGACTGCCATAGAGCAGTAGATAATAATGAATTACTTGTTTCCATGTGGTTACAAGCCACATTGTTTAATGTGGCACATAGATGAGCTTGATGAAATTAGGGAATGTTTCTAAGACACACATAAAAGTTTGTTTTGGATCTTTTCCTGATTGGTTTTCAAAGAGCAAATATAATACACTCCACTTTGAAGGTCTGAGCAGTCCTGCAAACGGCTGCCTGAAAACGATTCAAAGATGAAAAATGAAAACCCTAATATCTATAGCCGTGATGCTGCAACATTATATATACTTGTTCATATTGACTCTAAAACACTACAAAATCCTCTGATATGAATAGCACAATCCACCACAACTTAATCTTACCTGTACAGCCTTGAGTCTGGATCTTGTTGAATGTTGGTTGGTAAGGTTGAATGTTGAGTGTGTTCTGGGGTAAACCTCTCCCTGACTTTTTACAGTTTGACCCTAGAGCCTGGCCCCCAGCGAACTTTGTGGGAAGGGTGTGTCGGTGTTAAGAGTAGTTCCTCCTTCCTACACAGTAAAATTTCAGAGAGTAATTCCAAGGAGGGGACACGCAAAAATTGCTGTCTGGCCCTATCGCCCTCTCTCTCTCTCTATGCTGTCCTCATACTGCGTTTGCCAGCAGGACTAGACGGCTAGCCGACACTTGTCTTTGCAGAATAAAGATGATGCATTTCAAGTAGGGTGACCATATTTGAGTTTGTGAAAAAGAGGACACTTCGTTGCGGGGAGTGGGCGTGGTAGTGTATAGCATACAGATGACCCCGCCCCCTCCCCCGCAACAAAGTTTTGACATATTTTAGATGACCCTGTCAAAGCTCGCGCAAGAAGGTGGAACGTAAGGGAGATACCCCTTCCAAAACTTGTAAGGGCGTAAAAACGAGTTTGTGAAGGACCCAGAGAACCACAAATATCCGACGAGGCAAAATCCCAGACGTTTTTGGAATCCCTGCCGGACGCATTTTTTAGGTCTCAAAAAGAGGACATGTCCTGGTAAAAGAGGACGTCTGAATCCACAAGTCTTGTTTTTCTTGAGTTTACTGAAGTTATCAGCATGCAAGTATTTATACAGGACGTTTAATTTTGTAAAACTGTCTGGAACAGAAATAAAGAGATACATACATTTCACGTCAAATAATGTGGCATAAGTAGCACGATACCAGGAGAGCTAGCATAATTTAGCTGCTAAATACTGAATTTTCTCATAACATTTACAAACAGAAATTAGACGTCATTTTTTAATTCTCTAAACGGCATTAAATGTACTAACACAAAATATCTACTTACACACAAATAATGTCAAAAGTTCAAACACAAATGAAGCAGACCTGCCAAGTCTCCCGTTATTTTCCGGGTTTCTCCCGTATTTCTGACCCATTTCCGTGCCGGCCCCCTCCCTTTTTGTCATTTCTCCCGGTAATCTCCCGTATATTATGAGGTCCAAACGTATTATATTAATAATCAAATCAAAATGTTTGTCCAATGTTCTACAGTTGCCAGATCATGTAGGCTCAAAGGGAAAGGGAAAATGACAGAAGGGGACGCCAGTGTAGGCTACCACCGAAGAAGGTGAAGTATGTTTGTAAATTTAAGTCTGGTTGGACAGAGGAGTTTGCATGCATATCGAACATCTAGATAATTGTCATGCTTTTTGCAAAGCTTTCAACATAGGGCACGGCGGTAAGAATGGCGTCCGTCAACATATCAGGCATTACTTTGCATTCCACATAGCAATGCCTCGAGGAGTTTCAGTATGGTTAAAAAAAATTGTTAGAATAGAGCAAGTTTGAACAACAGCACGTTGTGCTCTCTCTTGTCTTGCAAAATAAACTATACTACTAAGCCTCCTTCAAAGTACACCCCATCTAAGAAAACACGTAGGGCAGCCAAGTCAGCCACACACATATACAATACTACAAAACAGTAGTTAACTTTTAACTGCTATTCTGTATAGATCCGTATAGGATTTCTATTAATGCATTTCTATGTAGTATAGCTGGCAAAATCTGAGATTTTTTTCCAATCTCATAGTTTCTCCTCAATTCTGTAGGCCTATCGCTGACTCTTTGCCGTAGACGTAGGCATACAGTAGACGTACAGTAGGATAGACGTTGAGTAAACTAACGAGATTTACAGTAACGGTTAGCGCCGCTCCCGTAGCCCATGTTAAACGACAATAATATTAAATATGATGTGCAAATATGAAGCGGACATTTTTGTCAGTCTGATGCTGCTCGGAAAGTTAGAGCGCTTGCAGAGTTTTATTCGGAGGATCTGTCTAAGGCCGATAAGGTGTGTAACGGAGTTAGAAATGTAAATAGATACGAGTGTGAGTTTCGCCATAATTAAGCGTGTTTAGTTAGTGTTAGTGTTTTGGAGCCACCTTTGGGGATGTGATGTACTGCAGGTCTGCAAGTTATATTCGTGTGCTGTTGCCATTACCAGACAGAAGAGTTATGCCTGTCTGAGGTAGGTCCACTATGCAAAATGCCCATCATAATTCATGAAATTTAATATGAGAAAATGATTGTCGATGTATTATATGTATTTGGTATGTAAATATTTGTTGTGATGGTTGTGGTATCATTTTATCAATTGGCAGAGCGTTTATTTATATTTTTCACCTGACAACGAGGTTCTGTACATATACATACTGTGGTTAGCTGTAAAGTTCGCTAGGAACTTTCCATGCTTCAAATGTACTGTTTAATTTGACAGCGTTTGAATGTATTGATTATTGATTATGAATTATTTTGATTTTATTGTAAATATCTTTGTATAGTGTGCTGATATATACCAATGGAAACAAATTGTAGATGGTACATTTATCCGTATCGGAATGCTAATTGGGCTACTCATTCCATTCCTCCAGTTAGCTAGCAGTGCTGTTATACTGAACCTAATGGTTTTTATGTTGTTACTTGTGCAGTGTTGTATTTAATCTAACTAGCAAGCAGGAAATAAATGGAGGTCCACAACTGGGTACAAAACCGAAGAACTTTTACTCGCAGAATCTCTCGTCACTTTATCACTTGCACAGTACAGGCAAAAACCGTTGAAAACGTTAACCAGGAGTGCAACTCGCTGTGCACTATGGGAAATGTAGTAACACACGAAACTTACTACATTATCAAACAACAGTATGAATGAAACAATCAATCAAATCACATTAACTAAGGCAATTATGCATATTTAAATACATCCAATACAAATTCATTTTAGCTTAACTTAACTTAATTCAGTAGTAAAATAATTAACTCAGTCAAATGTAAACTATACACTTAAAGTTACAACATCCCAAGATCAAGATTACAAGATCCCGCGTACACCAAAGAACTTTGCATGTTTGCTTCATTCAGGTATGCTCCAAGACTGAAATGTGTGTGTTGTGTGTGCATTGCTGTTTAGATTGTTTGTGCACTTGTTTATTGTATGGTGATTTACATGTTTTATATAAAAGGGAAACTCAGAAGAGTTATGCCTGTCTGAGATCCCGCGTAGGGGAGAACAGGGTTAGTTGTCACACTGGTTGGTTGTCACACTGGTTGGTTGTCACACTCATTATATCTCGCCACCAGAAAGCGCTGTCTCCAGAATTTTGGTATGGAAATTTCCAGAATTGGGATCAGAGCTCACCTCTTCTCTGGAGTAAGACAGCTGAACTTGAGTTGAGAGGACTTTTTGTGTTTTTCATGTCAAATTGAAAATATTTAGCTCCTCAGTATTTTTCTTCTAGGCTTTTAAATGGGTTTATAACAAAACAATTGTTACCCTTAAAAAGTGTGATGGGAAAGCTATTCATAGCTTTCAGTCACATGACTACAATAGGTAGCTGGCGGGCAAAAAGAACAGCGAAAATGGCGACAAACAGTGGACAACTTCGAGCAGTGCCACCTACTCAACTACGATCACCATCAACCACAAACCATACCACTATAGCCAGACAGAGATATTTAGAAAAAAATTAAATTTTAGGAGCTTGTGATCCATTTACTGCACCCGCTGACATTTTTATTTCTTTAACCTCGACAAAGTCCCTGCCTGAGCTCCAGTGTGGAGATATTTACATCTATCTAATAGAAAATCCGTCCCCCTACACATCTCAAAAACTGAAAGCCTACAAAAGCACAGATAGTTATTTAATTTTCAGAAGTGGATGGGTTCACAACGCTGTCGTCTGGAAGGTGAAAACAAAAAACATCTTCATAATCAGAGCAAAGATGAGTGCCATTTAATAGCTAGCTACCAGCTAGCGAGCTACCTGCTGTTAGCTAGCAGCCTTTAGCCTACTCAACGCTGTTCTTTATCATTTGACACAATTTCCTGGTTTAAACAAGTACGAACACCTGGTCTGGCGAATGACAACTTAAATTATCTTCCCATATATTTTCTACTGGCATTGTAGTATTACCAGTTGGATGACAAAATACACTAGCCTAGCCTACTTGCTTATGTACTTGTCACAATCTCAGAGCAGAAGCCGGGTAATCCAATTTGAATTGTGTTGATGCTTTGTTTCTTGACTTTATTACTTGATCTATTCCCGTTTTAGATAGTTATTCTGATAAATGAGGCGACCAGAACAGGGTGACTGCTTTTATTGCCTGCTCCAAAAGTAAGGCTACTTTACTGTGTGTCTGAGAAAATTTGACCCAGAAGACGTCTACAATCAGCTGGCAGCAACGTGGGCGGGTTTTAATTGGTTGTCACGTTCTCTTTGGGGTTGGTTGTCACATGCAGGGCTGTAGTGGAGGGTAAACGCACGTAAACGCCATTTACGCAACTCAAAGTGGCCTTTACGCATCTCAAAGTTCCCTGCGCCTTGTATTCTGCCGTTGGAATAATCCGAAATAAATTTGGTGTCATTTTAAATCACCTAAGACTAAGTTTCATATTGTTGAACATATAAACGCTGTAGTCTGAATCATTTTCATCTGCGCTGTATTATGGTCTGTGACCCTCCAATCAGTGCCTTGCGGCGGCGACACCAATAAGGATCCAGGAAGTATGTAAACACATACACGTTGTGGATTAGCCTGCCTGCCTACCCATTCGGAATGGATTCATTAGCCATGGATATCAGGCGATTTTTGAAGAGACCATCGAGTGCTTTCACTCACACAGATTACCGCAAAAGGCCTCAAGTACAAAATATTTTTAAACGTTGCTTTGGTTCACACAACATCGCATTAAGACAGGGACAAACGCTTTTAATAACGTGCTTTCAAATACGATGATGCAGGTAACAAGCCAGCCTTCCCGGTTCCATCTAAATAGGCCTATAATAAAACCTAAATTCTTTCAGCAATTGAAGATGCATGAGTAATTATCCTCACGCATATCGCTGCAGATTAGGCTAATTCATTGAAAATTGTAGACAGATTCTTTGCAATCCAGGTAGACATAGCTAAGGGAAATGTTTTAGCTTAGCTATAGAATCTTCCATTATCGCAGTCAAGGTCAAATATAAGTGTAGAAGAAGAGCAACGGCAGAACAAGCATAAACCTGACCGCCCCCTTCATTGAGGCAGAGGTACTGCTTGCCTCCCTTCCGTGTTTTTTCACTGAGGTTTTTTGTCAGATCAGCAAGACTAAATAGGTTCTACGCATGCGCTCAACCCAGTTTGTGAGGGATTGCGCAATCTGAGATGAGGCACAGCTCGTCGCTGCCTCACCGTCTCGCTGTCTCCTATCTGTTTGAACAGGACATGCGCAAATTCATCGATTTTGATTATAAAAATGCTCGAAATGATTGGAATCATGCAGAAAATACATTTATACCACAGATCAGTAGAAAAGTATTTTGTTTTATCGTTATTTGTTTTTTACTTTCATAATGACAGGTGAGGCTCTGCCTCCCCTGACCGCACGTCCGTGCTCTCGCATAGAAACGTGAGCGGGGAGCCAAGCATTTGCTTCACTGAATAGGCCTATATGCTTAATCAATACGTTATTTGAAGTCATGAAAGGTGTAGAGTAGCCTGTAAGCGAAATACACTGGAAACATAGATTATTTGAAAACAAGTCAGTTCTCAATGTGAAAAAAACATGCTGTAAAGGCTATTTATGCTGACATAGGTAGTTATAGCCTACATGAATGTTCAATCCAACACAGTATTTGAAGTCCTGGCTGGTGAAGCACAGGAGAGCCATGAACCCCAGAACACGCCCCTGCAAGGCAGGTTTCTCCAATGGTTAAAGAACAGGGGAAGTGTTTAATTGCAGCATGGTTTCTTTTTATATTATACTTTTCAACACCCTGGGCCTGTTTCCAGAGGCCTTAATTTTTGTGAGGCCTACACATACTTTTCTTTACTGTTTTCTTTTTTAATTTTATAAACTACAAACTCCAAACACATCTATTCACTGTCATTGATTTAATATGACTTTAACTGATAACATAATGGAATATAGCCAGGTCAGCCTTACAGAGTCGCAACGCTTTGTGTTGCGTTGCTTCGCGCCGTGTTGCATTGCGTCATGTTGCATCGGGTCGAGGTCTGTCTGATCACAAAATTCATAGTTTACCCACCTCTAATTTTACCACTACAGCACTGGTCACATGGGTTATTTGTTTTGTTCTTCATGTTTTTATATAGGCTGGCTTAAAGATATGTTTCCTGTTCATGTTCCTTGCTCATTTTGTGTTAAGATGCGTTAAGTTATGTATTTGACAACTTGTCAATGCAATTAAACTTTCAAATTTAGTTCTGCCTTCTTGCCTTCTTTTTAAGATTTTTCCCATTAAAATAACATTGTGACAAACAACCCCATAGTGTGTGACAACCATCCCTATGACTCTGACCTGCCCGGATGTGGGTGAGCCTGACAAGCTTGTTGTTGTTGTTAATGTTAATAAATATACTTATATGCAACTCCGGAGTCCTGAGTTAACTTGAGTGAATTTTCACCTAACACCTCCCCAAATATAAATATTGCAAAACTAAGCCATTATTTTGGCATTTAAAGAGGTCTAACAAAACAATAAATGATACTAAAACGTATTTGAAACTCATTGAAAATGTTGTGTAGTTGTATGCCTTCCCCCAGGCTGGCTACAGATTTGATGTATTTTTACTCTATTGACTTGAGTGTTGTTTTGTGTTTCTCAGGAAAACACTGTGTAGCAAAATAATAATAATAACATTTTATTTAATTCAACATATCAGAGGATGTCCATATGGTAATTCTTACATTTTTCTTTCAAAACAAGCAAAGTGCTACACTAAATATAACCTGTACTGTTACCGTGTTCAACCTTTATCAAAGGTTCTGTGAATTAGAATACATTCAGAATCCACTTCTCAGACCAGATTAAACAGAATTCATATGGCTCCATCCTAATTTATAACATATCTCAGCATCATATTTGCAAGTATAATTTCTAAATAATTACCACAATGCATGGACAGTAATGAGAGATGGCCAACCATGTGTGCCCATGTGAACAACAAGTATCATGCAGTAAGTACAAATACAACACAAGATCAGACTCTCACAAAGACTCTTCTGTGCGGTTTCAGATGATCAATTATAAAAACAATAATGAGAGTATGTGGTGTAGTTCTTTTGGAACACGCTCGTGAAAATATTTACATGCCTGTGTGTGCTAGTGATTATTTTAACATGCCTGTGTGCGTGATATAGAATGCAGAATGTTTTCTTCTTCCCTCAGACTGTAAAGAGGATGTGTCCAGAAAAGAAACTCTCTGAGAGAAGTCCAGATCCCCCTTGGGTGGCCTCAAGCCACACCTGATCCCCCTGCCCCAGCTGCACCACAGTGTCCCCGGTGTAGTTGATCCGACCGTCCACATAGGAAGAGAAGGCGGTCATCACCACCGACCCGTTTCGCCTCAGCTGCACGCTGCCCACGGTCTGGAACGCCGTGCAGAAGAACTCAAACTGGTAGACGCCAGACACCTGGCAAGTGAACCTGCCTGTCTCTGTGCTGTAGTGGTTCTGGCCGTTGTAGGTGACCCGGCGGAAGCGGAGGACATTGCTGGAGGAGGGGATGGAGCCCCCGAGGCTGACAGAGAAAGCAGAACGGGGCTGCTGGCTGCTGCTGCCAGGGGGCCCAGGGGGACCCCTTAGACCCTGGGACCCTGCGGGACCTGCAGAGTAACACAGGTACGGTCAATTTCACAGCTGAACATTCAGTACGCTTGAAGATGGTCAGATTAAGCAAACCAGGAACATCACAAGAGCACATGGATTCCATATTTGTTTCCTGAAGCAATATGTGATTGAATCAATGGTTATGTCTACATTACCTCGTTCCCCTGGTGGTCCGCGTGGTCCTGGGGGCCCTGGGATAGGCTCTGTGTCTGGATCTGCAGAAATTATGAAAATGTTCATAGCATTGACATTTTTCTTTATCTAATCTGTCAATCTGTAATCTGGCACTAAATCAGTAATTCAAGATGTTGATTATCAAAAGAAAGTGGCCTGTTAAGATTTCATAATCTGTGCAAATATAACATGCATAAATGAATCCTCGCTAACCTCATTTCCATCGTTGGCAATGTGATTATCAACCTTGCCTGGAAGGTCAAAAGAGCCATATGTCAACTAACAATGTGGCCACTTATCACAGTCATGTTTGTCCTTCTCCATTTGGCTCATTATTAAAATACAGAAGGAACGGCGGAAGTACCAGGGAGAAGACATGCAGTGATTGGATTTCTAATGACAAAATATCTGTTGTCTGTTTGTGAGGGACTATACACACACAAAAATGTGTGGTTCATCTCTAATGTCCACTCACCTGTCTCCAACCATGGACGGAGGTCGAATGGGGGGATGTCATCACATTTGATGTAGCCTGAACCTCGGGGTCTAAAGATGAAGGGGTTGCTGGGCACATCTCCAATGCCTGTGTTATCACAGATGATGCGGGCCAGGGAGACAGAGGCCAGCGAGGTCTTCTGTGCCCTTGTGAACACCCCATGGTTCTGCCACCACAACCTGCAGACACAAGGGAGAGCTTCTAAGTGATGTGGCATCTACAGTGAATACTAAGACAATAATAATAAGACTTTAAACTTATATAGCGCTTTTCTAGGTACCCAAAGACGCTTGATAGCGCCATGCAAATGTGGTCCCAAGCTCAGAATTCCCTCTCTCTCACCTGTCCCCATCGCGAACATTTTGAAACTGTTTGGCAATGAGGCAGGCGAAAAGGGGTCCCACACGGCCACCAGGGACAAAAGGCTCAGCCACACCGCCAAGCCAAATGTCAATGTTGTCAGGAGATCCATACAGCTCCAGGAGCCGACGGGCCAGGTCTGCGTTATTCAAGACCTGAGCCAGCTCTGCCTGTGTCTTAGGAGTGGAGAGACCACAGAACCGGCGCCATGTGTTATAGCCTGGAGTGAGAGAAAGAGAGGGACAATGAGTTACAGTACTTTTGTATTGGTATATATGACATAACATTTTCATCTAGTGACTACTGAGCAGACAAGCAATGTGCAGAGAAAAAATGTGAACCTCACTAATATTTTTCAGAGAACCAATGACCTTGGTGGTTTCACGTTGACTAGTTAAGCACAAATGGTCTGTAATATCTTTACAACACAGTTAAGTTATAATGTTTAGCGCAGTACCAGGTAGGCCGTGGTCTCGGCCTCGCTGGAGGTTAAGGGAGCCCAGGTCTAATGCCAGGCGACTGGTAAACTTGAAGAGCTTCTCCCGGAGAGCATCCACCATCATGTGGTCCTGGGTGTTTAGCTTAGCCGGTCTCCCCACCAGGCCCCGGATCAGAGGATCAGCACCACCTGCAGAGGGAGGGGGGAAGGGTTGAGGGTATTTTAATGCTCTGGAAATCAGCAGAGGTTTTTTTTTACAGCAGACTATACATGGCTGTAGATGTAGAGCTTTAACAGACTGTGAAACGTAAATGGTTCCAATGGAATATTACATTTCAGAGGTTAATATAATTGACAGTGATGACAGAATCAGCTCTTCGCTTTCAAATATCAAATCTCCAATATATGTGTAACTTGTAGAGTTTGTAATGGTCCTAAACACTGTGATATAGGAGAGGGCAAATGCCTTCATGTTAAGTTTAATCCATCAAATATGAAGGTCTATTAATGGAGAGGCTCATACTAACCTTCAAAGACCACCCTCCATGGGGTAGAAAAGGCTTTGAAGAGGGGCACGCTGGGAAACTGGGGGTGATCCTGGTAGTTTTCATCCAGACGAAACATCAGAGGCTGGATGGTGTTGTGGGCAAAGCGATAGGCAGCAGTGGCGAACACGTTGGAGATGCTTGGGTCCACACTGTCGTTGTAGCCAGAGTATGTGCCCAGATAACGGTTGTGCGCCTCTGGGCCAATGATGTGCAAAAGGTAGTCACGGTACACAATGACCTGAAATAGCACAGGTGTGAATGGGTGGGAGGGAGAGAGAAAAAGAGAAATAAAGAGGAAAAGAAAGCTGTGTGAAAATCTGGACAATTAAAAAAAAAAACGTTTTAAAAATAGGGTGTGAGAGGAGAAGGCACATGGATGCATGGTTGGTAAACCTACCTGATGGTAGCCACCCAGGATCTTGCGGGCTTCCTGGTAGAGTGTCTCACTGCTCCAGTGGGGGTTGAGCTGCCGCAGGGCCCGGGCCAAACGGTTGTGCTCCCGCAAGAACATAGTGTGCAGAGATGTCAGGCCAATGTTCTCATCAACACGGAAATCACCTGTGCACAACCAGCAGATGGGGAGATGGTTGTCAGGAAGCTTTTAGAAATAAAACCATGATGAGAAGGAGAGCAATTGAAGAGTATAGCAAACAATATATAAGAGAGAAGAAAGCAGCGAGGAAGAAATGTGTAAATAATTACCCGCCACAAAACAGGGTACTTCCTCAGCAGTGGTATCATTGGTGATGTGTTTGCGTGTAGCGCACATGTTTCCCTCCACGCTCGAGAAGGGCAGCAGCTCGCGGTTGCCTGATGAGTCGCGGAACCTGTCGTTGACACGCAGCAGACCTCCGTCATTGGTGAGGTCGCGCAAATGACGAGCCAGGCTGTCATCTGAGCCGTACATCTGGCCAACATCCACATAGGCCGTCAGTGCATTGATTTGCTCACGCACATTGGCCTGTCCGCCGAACATAAAGGCAGTATTTCCGGAGCCACAGGCTGGAGCCGAACGGAACAATGGAATGCAGCCGTCTTGGGGCAGTCGGGGATCATTGCTAGGGACCTATGGAAAGGATGTGAAAACACATGCAGATGTGTGAGAGAGGGAGAGACAGAGAAAGATGGACACAGACAGACTGAGGAAAGAAGAGGAGTCAGAGAGAGCAAGAGAAAGTGTATGTCACAAACCGGTATAGGGAAACAGGGATTGGACTGTTCACAGCTGGTGTCACAGTTCAGGCCACTGCTGAAGGAGCGTATGCTCGGCGAGGTCGGCGTGAAAGTCAGGTCATGGTCATTCCACTGACCGAAGATCGTCGCCAGGTATGATAACTCATTGTCACTCTCAACGCCATTGTCAGTGGTGCTCAGGATACGGTTGGACACCTCTCTCACCTGAAAGCAGAGAACAGAGAAAAACATGAGGGATGAACATGAACCACAGAGGAGCAGATGCCATCATCATCAGAAGCATCATCATCATCATCAGTAGCATCAACATCATCAGTAGCATAATCATACCAGAGGGAGCAGGACATTATTGTACAGTCTACTCCGGTCCCACCCCTTTGGCTGAGAGATGCCATCTTCATACTCAGCTGGGAGCCATCTGGCAAAAGGTGTGTTTGAAGCTCCGAGTCTTGGGTTTTTCCTGGGAATGGAATAAGGAGCCAATAAGATACAAAGGAAACACACACCAAGAATTCCGTCTCATGTATTTTGAGCACTGACAGTCAACACCAACACTGTGGGTGAACACCAGTAGTCTGCACAGACACTATTAGTCAACACCAGTAGTCTGCACAGACATTATTGCTTAAACTATTAAGATGTTTTTAGTCTTGGGGAGATACAGGAGTGTGGTGTTGATCTGCAGCACTCACTTGTTGTTGCAGAGGCTGGTGGCAGTGCGGTACTTGTTGATTAAGGGTGTCGTTCTGCACGATGGGGACTGGACACGGCCAGCACAGCCTGTGAGACGCACAATGAGCTGGAGTTCGTCCTCTGTGATCAAGTCTGAAAGAGGAAGATACAGTGAGTCCTGTGGTCACCATACCTGGAAGGACATTTTTGTGAGGATATGGATGAGTGTCAGAGAATGCAAGTGATGTTTTGCTCATGTCTGACCTGTGGCATTGATGGATCTCTTGTGAATGTGATGGGCCTTCTCGTGGATGAGCCCCAGGGTGATGTCCATGGTATCAGCGGCCCGCACTGCATTGCGGGTATCCCGTGCTGGCTGCTTCATCAGTCGCAGAATATCTGAGGGACGGATGTCCTCCCTGCGCACTCTCCTCAAACTCCTACAGGATGGGACAAGACATAGCCACATCCATTTATGTCAAGCATTTGTCAGTGTATCAACTTGAATCACACCTAGAAATGGAAAAACAGCTAAATTGTTTAAGGAATGTAGTGTACAGCAGAATTCTATACTTACTCTTCACGTGAATACTTGTACGCCTCATCCACAATCTTCTTGGCCTCCTCAATAGCTTCTAGTATGAAAGGTCGACCAGGGCTTTCTGTGAATAAGCCAAATTGTAAAGTTGTTATGCACATCCATTGGTTTGACCAGCAGGGTAACAGCATTAACCAAGGTAATACTTTTCTGAATAATAAAGGTTTTTTAGGAAGCTATGCAGGATTCTTTAATATTGCTTGATTAAATAACTTACCATCTGAGCCATCACACCAGCCTAGCAACACACAAAGCCCAATGGCTACCAGTAAAGTAGACAGATTCATACCTGAAACAAAAGAACAGTGAGAGTGATTGGTGCATACATATCGATATGCATTCCCTATTGGCTTAATGGAAGACACTATTCTTCTAAAGCCTCCGTCACATCTCAAACATCTTCAGCATGAAAGAGTTCAGTTTCAGTGGAAATGACTTGGCAGTGACAATGCAATTTAATTACTTTTATGTATATAGCAGAAACTGATTGTCCGTCTATAACCACTCATCTTATCCTTTTCTAGTCCTTATCTTTCATATGATCTTAAGTATTAACATATTTACAGGAATATTTTTGGGTAAAAAAACATCTTATACCTGTGTGTATGATTTTCGTTTTTCATACTGATGGTCTTTTTGGTTATGTCTTTGCTTCTTAAATTGTGTCTAAGAAAGACTGAGAGCTATCTTTTAAAGATACAAAATATCTGCAATGTGCAATGAATCACGTTTTAAATTGCCATATAGTTGCAGACTGCCATAGAGCAGTAGATAATAATGAATTACTTGTTTCCATGTGGTTACAAGCCACATTGTTTAATGTGGCACATAGATGAGCTTGATGAAATTAGGGAATGTTTCTAAGACACACATAAAAGTTTGTTTTGGATCTTTTCCTGATTGGTTTTCAAAGAGCAAATATAATACACTCCACGTTGAAGGTCTTAACCGTCATGCAAACGGCTGACTTAAAACGATTCAAAGATGATAAAAAGAAAACCCTAATATCTATAGCTGTGATGCTGCAACATTATATATACTTGTTCATATTGACTAAAACACTACAAAATCATCTGATATGAACAGCACAATCCACCACAACTTAATCTTACCTGTACAGCCTTGAGTCTGAATCTTGTTGAATGTTGGTTGGTAAGGTTGAATGTTGAGTGTGTTCTGGGGTAAACCTCTCCCTGACTTTATACAGTTTTGACCCTAGAGCCTCGCCCCCAACACACTTCGTGGGAAGGGTGTGTTGGTGTTAAGAGTAGTTCCTCCTTCCTCTTCATCAGTCATCTATTGAGTGGTTTCCCGTCAGTGATTACAGCATTTTCTAAGTATGCACTTTGATTATAGATTCTTCCTTGATGGCCCTGGTAAATTGGTACTTGAAGCTGATCATAAAATTACACAAATATCAGAGGGTGTCTGGCCAGTTGTAGTCAGTGTTAAGATTCTGTAATCCATGAGTAATTCTTGTTTTGTATGATTTCTACACATTTGATTGATTTCAGACTTTTTCAGACTTTGACTTTCATTTCTAAGCATATAGTTTTAGATGTGAGTGCTTCTTTTCAGTCCACCTATACTGAATATGAATTACTACTTGCATGATGCTTCTTCACAGTCAGAGATTGAAAATCACCTTTAATACGGTTTCATTTTGGGTTGATTCTCAAAAATTATATTTATTGAGTATATTTTCAGGACTTGTTTGTGAACAAGGTCTTAGTGGTGTGGATTTTAACCGAAGCATGCCTGTAAAATATGTGTTAAAGGATTAAACAGTGTTTCGGAGGTAATTGATTAATACAATCTAGATTACTGGTCATCAGAGTAGTTCAGAGGAAATACAAAGAAACACACACCAAGAATTCCGTCTCATGTATTTTGAGCACTGACAGTCAACACCAACACTGTGGGTTAACACCAGTAGTCTGCACAGACACTATTAGTCAACACCAGTAGTCTGCACAGACACTATTAGTCAACACCAGTAGTCTGCACAGACACTATTAGTCAACACCAGTAGTCTGCACAAACACTATTAGTCAACACCAGTAGTCTGCACAGACACTATTAGTCAACACCAGTAGTCTGCACAAACACTATTAGTCAACACCAGTAGTCTGCACAGACACTATTAGTCAACACCAGTAGTCTGCACAAACATTATTAGTCAACACCAGTAGTCTGCACAGACACTATTAGTCAACACCAGTAGTCTGCACAAACACTATTAGTCAACACCAGTAGTCTGCACAGACACTATTAGTCAACACCAGTAGTCTGCACAGACACTATTAGTCAACATCAGTAGTCTGCACAAACATTATTAGTCAACACCAGTAGTCTGCACAGACATTATTGCTTAAACTATTAAGATGTTTTTAGTCTTGGGGAGATACAGGACAGTGACACTGACCTGCAGCACTCACTTGTGTTGGCAGAGGCTGGAGGCAGTGTGGTACTTGATGATTAAGGGTGTCGTTCTTCACATTCACATTTTTAGGCAATACAACTAATGGCCTTAATGTAAATGTCCACTGAAGCTTTGGCTCTATACCTTGACATTATGTTATTTAATTCAGAAGTATAAAGTATTATGCTGCCAATGTAAGAGGGGTGAATGTTACAGAAGGAAGCCTGCTTTAGCAGTGAATACAACGTGTTTTGGCAATAAACATTTTAAAGCCATAACACAAGTAAAATGTTGTTCTTTATGTATGTATTTAGGTCATTTGGCCATTTGTAATAAGGAAGGGAATGAGTTGACTTCCTTCTCGGAATATCTTCTACCTTTGTACGTTTTATCATTATGGCACTACTGTCAGTATTCTACAGAATTTCCTGGTTTAATTATTCACAGAGAGTAAGGTACAAGCTGTTGTTATCATGGGCTCAGCTACTGTGCTATATTTAACATGCCTGTCATAACTGGGACATTGTGGTTCTCTCCCCATTTCCTCCTTTAAAAGGGTCTTGAACTATGTTAATGGCATGAAGTCAAATTCAAATTTTTGATTCACTAGGAATCTACAGTGACATACAGTGGGGAAAATAAGTATTTGAACCCCTGCCGATTTCGCAAGTTTGGCCACTTGCAAAGAAATGTGTGATCTATAATTGTAATGGTAGGTGTATTTTAACAGTGAGAAATAGAATATCATCAAACACATCCAGAAAACAGCTTTTTTTAACATTTATGACTTTATTTGTATTTGATGCAGAAAATAAGTATTTGAACCCCTAAGCAAACAGCAAGAATTCTGGCTCCCAATGACCAGTTATGTGCCCAAGAAGCACACAGATTAGTCCTCATTAGGCCTAACAAGGTACACCTGATCTCAACTGGTGACGTGTATAAAAGAAACCTGTCCAAAGAATCATACTTCACACCTTCAACCTCACCACCATGAGCAAGACCAAAGAGTTGACCAAGGACGTCAGAGATAAGATTGTAGACCTGCACAAGGCTGGAATGGGTTACAAAGCCATCGGCAAGCAGCTTGGTGAGAAGCAGACAACTATTGGTGCGATTATTCGTAAATGGAAGCAACACCAAACAACTGTCAATCGCTCTAGGTCTGGGGCTCCATGCAAGATATCCCCTCGTGTGGTATCGGTGATCATCCGAAAGGTGCAGAATAACCCCAGAACTACACAGGGGGAGCTTGTGAATGATCTCAAGGCAGCTGGGACCACAGTCACCAAGAAAACCATTGGCAACACACTACGCCGTAATGGTTTGAAGTACTGCAGCACTCGCAAGGTCCCCCTGCTCAAGGAAGCACATGTACAGGGCCGTCTGAAGTTTGCCAATGAACACTTGAATGATTCTAAGGAGGATTGGGAGACAGGATGTGGTCAGATGAGACCAAAATCAAGCTCTTTGGCATCAACTCGACTTGCCGCGTTTGGAGGGGGAAGAATGCTGAATATGACCCCAAGAACACCATCCCCACCGTCAAGCATGGAGGTGGAAACATTATGCTTTGGGGCTGTTTCTCTGCCAAGGGTACAGGACGACTCAACCGCATCGAGGGGACTATGGATGGGGCCATGTAACGTGGAATATTGGGCTTGAACCTCATTCCCTCATTCCCTCCCATTGAAAACGCAACCTTAAGGATTTGGAGAGGATCTGCAAAGAGGAGTGGACCAAAATCCCTCCTGAGATGTGTGTAACAGTGTAAACCTGGTGACCAACTACAAGAAAAGTCTGACGTCTGTGCTTGCCAACAAGGGTTATTCCACCAAGTACTAAGTCATGTTTTGCTAGGGGTTCAAATACTTATTTTCTGCATCAAATGCAAATTAAGTCATAAATGTTATAAAATGCAGTTTTCTGGATTTTTTTGTTGCTATTCTGTTTCTCACTGTTAAAATACACCTACTATTACAATTATAGATCACACATTTCTTTGCAAGTAGCCAAACTTGCGAAATCGGCAGGGGTTCAAATACTTATTTTCCCCACTGTATCCACTCAGGACCGAGTCATCTTGGCCAATGCCTTTGGGACGTTGTGTTTCCATCGCAGTATAGCTGTTGACAGACACCAGTAACTACATTTAGGCCATTAGTTGTATTGCCTAAGAATGTGAATGTGCAGAACGACACCCTTAATCAACAAGTACCGCACTGCCTCCAGCCTCTGCAACAACAAGTGAGTGCTGCAGATCAGTGTCACTGTCCCGTATTTCATCTTAATAGTTTAAGCAATAGTGTCTGTGCAGACTACTGGTGTTGACTAATAGTGTCTGTGCTACTACTTGGTATTATCATGGGCTCGGCTACTGTGCTGTATGAAACGTGCTTGTCATAACTGGGGCTTTGTGGTTCTCTCTCCATTTCCTCCTTTAAAAGCAACACGTATACTCAATGTTTAATGTATTTATTGATAACTCTACTGACGGCTGTAATGTGTCCTCAGCTCTCAGTACATAATGTCTATGTCAGAGCAGTTATGTGTCACTCTCAAGACTAAAGTTTGTCACTGTCAAGACAGTCTAGGGCAACTGTTGATATATGTATGTTTATATTTGAAGCTTATAATAGCTTGCTGACTATTAGTCATTGTTATTTTGACCACAATTACTGTAGGAATGTGTCAACCATTTACAGAGAGGAATGTTTCCTGTGTTTACCTTACAACCAGAATAAATAAATAACATTTCCTCAATTCAAAAGGCTTCTTCCAATACAAAATTGTTAATTTTACATTACCCAGGTTCTACCCAGGTGATATACAGTATATATATATATTCCCTCAGGATAAATAAAGTATCCATCTATCTATCTGTAGGAGCCATTTGGGTTCATGTTTTAATCTTGTTTGGGACACTAGATGGCGCTCTACCTTAATTGGGCTCACACAATATAGGTAGGAAAGTTCATGCAGGTGTCAGGTATTGCTTGACAGAGGGAGAGCACACATAGCTTTTTGACCGCTTCATTTGTGTCATCAAAGGTCTGTAACATGTAAATTAATATGCAAGTTTGGATGTATGGAAACCTTTATTGATTGGATTATTGTGAGAAATAAAGTATCATAGCCAAGAACAAGAACGCAAAGTTGGAACGTTATTTTACATCTAACAAGCGCGTAAATCAAGTGCTCAGTCAGCAATCCCTCTGGGCTTTAAGTGTAGACTTAGCCCATACACAAGTCAAAAAGCTATGTGTGCTCTCCCTCTGTCAAGCAATACCTGACACCTGCATGAACTTTCCTACCTATATTGTGTGAGCCCAATTAAGGTAGAGCGCCATCTAGTGTCCCAAACAAGATTAAAACATGAACCCAAATGGCTCCTACACTATCTATCTATCTATATTGGGTTCATACCAATGTGGACACAACTTTCTTAATAGTCACATTTGATACAGGACGAGATGTCATTCCTTTCTCGATACATTATTCTAATTCTCTTTTTGATACCAGAGTCACCCTAATCCCAGAAACAGTGAGAAACACACACACACACACACACACATATATATGTATATGTATCACATTGCCTAAAAATAAATAATTTTCAAAGGATCTATACATTTCTGACACATTCACAGGGAGTTTTTTTTATTGTTACAGCAAAAAAAATCAGATAGTAACATTACATGATTTACCGTTCACAGGATGATGATTTATCTGTACAGGATGATGGTCTTGAACATGAGTCACATTTCTATGTGAGACACATTTATTGGCTTGTCCTTCATTGCCCAGCACAATTGCTGGTTTATCACCATCTGCTTGTGTGGGGACAAAAGAAGAGTTACAGTAACTTCCTTAAAGTCCAGTGGGTTTTACTTTGTATCAAAAGACAAACCACTGAAGAGCAGTGTATTCACAATATTTACACACCGTAAACACGTTTTACACACATGTTACATATCTTTACAAATGTACATCACATAGCAATGTTAACGGATATTGAAACATAGATTGTGACCATATATTGTACTTTGTAAATATATAATCAGATATCTGACATGCTTACACACCAAACTCCAAAAATGGACTGGACAAGTTATTGCCACCCTCAACTTGATATTTGGGAGCACACCCTTTGGAAAAAATAACTGAAATCAATCGCTTCCTGTAACCATGAATGAGTATCTTACACCTCTCTACTGGAATTTTGGACCACTCTTCTTTTGCCAACTGCTCCAGCTCTCTCACATTGGAAGGGTGCCTTCTCCCAACTGCTGTTTTGAGATCGAGCTACATGTGTTCTATGGGATTTAGATCTGGACTCATTGCTGGCCACTTCAGAACCCTCCAGCGCTTTGTCTTAAACCATTTCTGGGTGCTTTTTGAAGTGTGCTTTGGATCATTATCCTGTTGGAAGACCCATGACCTCTGACGGGGAACCAGCTTTCTGACACTGGGCCCTACATTGTGCCCCAAACTTCTTCGGTAGTCTTCAGATTTCATGATGTCATGCACACAGTCAAGGCATCCGGTGCCAGAAGCAGCAAAGCAACCCCAAAACATGTGTGAACCTCCACCATGTTTGACTGTAGGGACCGTGTTCTTTTCTTTGAAGGCCTTGTTTCATTTTCTCTAAACTGCTTTACCAAAAAGCTCTACTTTGGTCTCATCTGTCCACAGGACGTTCTCCCAGAATGATTTTGGCCTCCCCAGGTAAGTTTTGGCAAACTCCAGTCTGGCTTTTTTATGTCTGTGTCAGCAGTGGGGTCCTCCTGGGTCTCCTACCATAGCGTCCCATTTCATTCAGATGGCGACGGATAGTACGAGCTGACACTGTTGTACCCTGTCTCTGCAGGTCAGCTTGAATTTGTTTGGAAGTTGTTCTAAGTTTTTTATCCAACATTCGAACAGTCCTTCGTTGCAATCTTTCATCAATTTTTCTCTTCCTTCCACGTCCATGGAGGTTAGCGACAATGCCATGGGCTGTAAACGTCTTGATGACATTGCGCACCATGGACAAAGGAACATTAAGATCTCTGGAGATGGACTTATAGCCTTGAGATTGTCAATGCTTTTCCACAATTTTAGTTCTCAAATCATCAGACAAATATTTGCTCTTCTTTCTTTTCTCCATGCTCAGTGTGGTATACACAGACACACAACACAAAGGTTGAGTCAACTTTTTACTATTTTGCAAGTGTGATTTCTATACTACCAGCACTTTGACTTGCCACAGGTGAGTTTAGATACAAATTAAAGGAGCATTATATGCTTGAAATACAATTATTTCTTACAATTTTGAAAAGGTGCCAATCCTTTTCTCCAGTCCATGTTTTGAGTTCTGTGTGGAAATGTATCAGATTAGGCTTTTCTTCTCTGCTTTTTTGTGTCGTTCTAATGCAAACAATAGAAATAAACATGTGAATACCAAAGCATTTGTAATTGCAACAATTTTCTGGTAGAAGTGGTGCATTATCTGACAGAAGTGTAATATTTTTGTCAATGACTGTATAGATCAGTTGTTGTGAATAACAACTCTGATCTTATTGTGTTAATCAGTGTGGACAGATGGCACATATTGGCATATGCATCTGACAGTATAGGGCAACTATGATCAGTTAGTGAAGTTCAGTGTTCAGTGGAGGAGCCTGGTTGAAATATCTTTTTATTTTCAAAATAGTGGCAATTACTATTCACCAATGAGAGCTGTGTATGTTAAAGTAAGTATTATTAAAAGGTCTTACATACTGATCTATTACATACTTGTGGTGTTAATATGGGGTGTTAATAGGGTGTTAATATGGTAGGTCAACTGAATAAGGAAGTAAACCATGAAGTGTTCAGGGAAATGCCCTTCTGGCTCTTGCTGTATCTGTTGATAAGAGAAAGGCACTGCCCCCTGATTAATGTGTATGTTGAACATTAAACTGTATGTAGAACATTAAACTGGTAAGCACCGTCTCACTATGAAACCACGAGGACATGTAGATTATAGATTATATTATATTTGTCATTAGGTCAATAAAAACAGGTAACACATCTGAAGGCAAGATGGTACTTTGTCACTGGTAGAAATATGCATAAATCAGACAAGGATTTTACAGAATGTGCCAGTGGTATGAAATTGAAAAATATATGTGCACTGTCTGTTTTCATGTACAAAAGTAAAGGTTCATTGCCCAAAAGTGACGTTTCATTGCCCACAAACTTGTTTTCTTGTACTTACCTACAATACCTACAATTTGTGTTGTGATAGGTGGCGTCCTGCCAATTTGTTGGCAAATACTGGGACCCTCAGGATAAAAACTAAAACACTTCACGTGCAATACGTGTATGACGTATTGAACCTACACTAATTCTCTACCAGATAAACCCTTGTTCATTGTTCTCCTTGGGCAAATAACTGTACAGATATCCTCAATGAGTAATCAATTTCAATTAGACCCAAAGTGTTCTTGCAGCTTGCTTTGAGAGCCAGATGTTGTTTCATGCATTAATCACATTTGTGTTGCAGTATCATTTACTTGTTTGGAAACATGATTAGGGTGAAGAGAACTAGTCAATTTCATTTGAAAATATCACAATGCACTGTGACCCAAACAAAACAAAGGGTAGGATAGACCCTAGTTTTTACGTGTCACAAGGGTAAACAGGCCCTTTTCAATGTCACAGGGGTACACAGGCCCTTTACCATGCCTGTATGTAGGAACCTCTTATCTTCTCTCATTTTTAAGATATTTGTGTCTTGGAGGTGCTCCACTGAGGTCAACGTAGACAGCTCACAGAGACCTCAAAAGAAACAAATTCAAATCTGAGAGCCATTGCCTCAGGACACTTTGTGATGACCTCAGCACTTGAGCCTGAGGTGTGGATTATTGTTGTGTGTTATCTTTCTGGGTGGGTAGATAGTGACACGTTTCAGGTTCAGATTAGGATGCAGGTATAAAGCTTTCAATTCCAGTGTAAGCTAGACAGCACACTTTTATTATTTGTATTACTTTGATTATTTTATTATTATCACATGCTTGATTGGGTGCAAGATCTGTTTCACTTGGGGAAAGGTGGTATTATAGGTAACATGACAATATAGAAAATATTCTACTTATGCCTAATTACCTGTTAATAAAGCCTGACTTACTCCTAACAAATCAGTGCGTATATAACAAATAGTAGTCCCCAAACCTTTATGCCACACATTTGTTTTATTATTATCACCTACCTCACCACACATTTGGACTAGCATATCTGTGAAAGTTGGACAAGTGACCAAAAGGTATTTCAGGAATGATAAAAAATATATTGCGCACACCAGTCTTGCCCCGCTTTACCTGAATTCTGAACAGCGCTTTTTTAAAGACTGTGCTCCTTATGTCATTGTGAGGTATTGCCTGTTATAGAGATGCTACCAAACCAGTTCCTTGTGGTTTTCTGTTTGAGCTCTACTTCTTTGACCGTGTCTGTATATCCTTGACCTTGATTCTAGACCAGTGTTTTTGCCTGTGTACTAAAATATAAGAACAATGGGCGTCATTCTCGAACGCAGTTAAGAAGAATTTAAAAAGGAATTTCTTCTGAACTCCACTTACGTTATGTTTTAGGGACAAATTTGGCATTCATGAAAGTTTTCTCATCTGGGATTCGTTCTGAACTTAGACCAGAATTTCAGTACGCTAAATAGCAGTCGTAAATCGCCCAGAGTTTTCTTAAATGCAATTCCTCAAAAACACACCAGATGCCCCACGGGACCTCTCCGTGTTAGAAGGGTTAAAGGCTGAATTTGTGAGAAATCGTTGGTGATTGTGTTCTCTACAACTCTACAGACATCCTCGGATTTAAATAATTATAATAATAATGAATACGAGAATATTTGTATCATTAACAATTACGTTTCACATTTATAGCCATGATTCTACGAGGCATCGTGATGTCCTAAAATAAAGAAAAGCACTACACGAACACTGCAAATGTAAGTGAATAAATAAATAAGCACTAAACTCAATCGCGTGGATATAAACATAGTGGAATAGAATGGACACATCTACATTCTGCAACAAGCACCGGTGAAGTTAGGTCTGCGTTTACTGACCTAACAACACAAGACCAGACTCTCACAAAGACTCTTCTGTGCTGTTTCTGATGATCAAGTATAAAAACAATAATGAGAGTATGTAGAATAGTTCTTTTGGAACACGCTTGTGAAAATATTTGTGTGTGTGATATAGAAAGACAGAATGCAGAATGTTTTCTTCTTCCCTCAGACTGTAAAGAGGATGTGTCCAGAAAAGAAACTCTCTGAGAGAAGTCCAGATCCCCCTTTGGTGGCTTCCAGCCACACCTGATCCCCCTGCCCCAGCTGCACCACAGTGTCCCCGGTGTAGTTGATCCGACCGTCCATATAGGAGGAGAAGGCGGTCATCACCACTGACCCGTTTCGCCTCAGCTGCACGCTGCCCACGTTCCGGAACGCTGTGCAGAAGAACTCAAACTGGTAGACGCCAGACACCTGGCAAGTGAACCTGCCTGTCTCTGTGCTGTAGTGGTTCTGGCCGTTGTAGGTGACCCGGCGGAAGCGAAGGACATTGCTGTAGGAGGGGATGGAGCCCCCGAGGCTGACAGAGAAAGCAGAACGGGGCTGCTGGCTGCCAGGGGGCCCAGGGGGACCCCTTAGACCCTGGGACCCTGCGGGACCTGCAGAGTAACACAGGTACGGTCAATTTCACAGCTGAACATTCAGTACGCTTGAAGATGGTCAGATTAAGCAAACCAGGAACATCACAAGAGCACATGGATTCCATAATTTCTTCCTGAAGCAATATGTGATTGAATCAATGGTTATCCCTACATTACCTCGTTCCCCTGGAGGTCCGCGTGGTCCTGGGGGCCCTGGGATAGGCTCTGTGTCTGGATCTGCAGAAATTATGAAAATGTTCATAGTATTGACATTTTCCTTCATCTAATCTGTCAATCTGTAATCTGGCACTAAATCAGTAATTCAAGATGTTGATTATCAAAAAAAAAGTGGCCTGTTACGATTTCATAATCTGTGCAAATATAACATGCATAAATGAATCCTCGCTAACCTCATTTCCATCGTTGGCAATGTGATTATCAACCTTACCTGGAAGGTCAAAAGAGCCATATGTCAACTAACAATGTGGCTACTTATCACAGTCATGTTTGGCTCCATTTGGCTCATTATTCAAATACAGAAGGAACAGCAGAAGTACCAGGGAGAAGACATGCAGTGATTGGATTTCTAATGACAAAATATCTGTTGTCTGTTTGTGAGGGACTATACACACACAAAAATGTGTGGTTCATCTCTAATGTCCACTCACCTGTCTCCAACCATGGACGGAGGTCGAATGGGGGGATGTCATCACATTTGATGTAGCCTGAACCTCGGGGTCTAAAGACGAAGGGGTTGCTGGGCACATCTCCAATGCCTGTGTTATCACAGATGATGCGGGCCAGGGAGACAGAGGCCAGCGAGGTCTTCTGTGCCCTTGTGAACACCCCATGGTTCTGCCACCACAACCTGAAGACACAAGGGAGAGCTTCTAAGTGATGTGGCATCTACAGTGCATACTAAGACAATAATAATAATAATAATACTTTAAACTTATAAAGCACTTTTCTAGGTACCCAAAGACGCTTGATGGCATCTGTCGGTAGGAAAACTGTATGATCAGGGAAAGTGTATTAAAACTGGATGTCGTCACTTTAAGCCGGTCTCTGGTTGGATAAAGCTTTTCAGCAGAAATGGACAAGGATCTTTGATTTATTCTGTAGGAACCATGCCGATGCCTGACTTTTAATATTGTGTGACGTTGTTGAAGTTCAAGCTCAACATTAATAGCGATTGAATTACCCTTGTGTCGTGTAATCGCTAGCGGTAAATAAACGTTAATAACTTGAATGACTGATTAAGGATATATGTTACACATCACAAACACATGTAATCGATGGGTTTTGGGGGGAATGAGGTAATTGGTTAGCTTAAATTGCAGTATCTTAGGCGAGCTAATTGACCTGGCTAGCTATAGCGGAATTAACAGTGCTAGCTTTGTGTTTGGTCATATAGCTTCGTAAAAGTTCGGTTAACAAGTCACTTGTGTGTTTAGTTGTATGACTTCGTAAAAGTTCGGTTAACAAGTCAATTGAGCATTAAGCCACCTGACTATAATGGGACTATTCATATTAGCATGCTAACGTTAGACTTATTAGCAGCGAGGCTAGCTAGCTACTATGTGTTCCAATGGATTGTTGGTCTAAGCGTTAGCTTCAGTTAAGACCTACGTGTACCACATGAACAACTAAACGAGTCAATGTAGACATATACAAAGTTGTGTAGATAGCTTTATTCACATAAGCCGTATAACTTCACAAAAATAATAATAATTTAAAGAAAACCGATCGTTTGCATGCCAGGCGATCAACACAACTTCTCAACTAAAAAGTAAAGGTCCTTGTCCATTTCTGCTGAAAAGCTTTATCCAACCAGAGACCGGCTTAAAGTGACGACATCCGGTTTTAATACACTTTCCCTGATCATACAGTTTTCCTACCGACAGCATCATGCAAATGTGGTCCCAAGCTCAGAATTCCCTCTCTATCTCACCTGTCCCCATCGCGAATATTCTGAAACTGTTTGGCAATGAGGCAGGCGAAAAGGGGTCCCACACGGCCACCAGGGACAAAAAGCTCAGCCACACCGCCAAGCCAAATGTCAATGTTGTCAGGAGATCCATACAGCTCCAGGAGCCGACGGGCCAGGTCTGCGTTATTCAAGACCTGAGCCAGCTCTGCCTGTGTCTTAGGAGTGGAGAGACCACAGAACCGGCGCCATGTGTTATAGCCTGGAGTGAGAGAAAGAGAGGGACAATGAGTTACAGTACTTTTGTATTGGTATATGTGACATAACATTTTCATCTTTTGACTACTGAGCAGACAAGCAATGTGCAGAGAAAAAATGTGAACCTCACTAATATTTTTAGAGAACCAATGACCTTGGTGGTTTCACGTTGACTAGTTAAGCACAAATGGTCTGTAATATCTTTACAACACAGTAAAGTTATAATGTTTAGCGCAGTACCAGGTAGGCCGTGGTCTCGGCCTCGCTGGAGGTTAAGGGAGCCCAGGTCCAAAGCCAGGCGACTGGTAAACTTGAAGAGCTTCTCCCGAATGGCATCCACCATCATGTGGTCCTGGGTGTTTAGCTTAGCCGGTCTCCCCACCAGGCCCCGGATCAGAGGATCAGCGCCACCTGCAGGGGGGGAGAAGGGTTGAGTGTATTTTAATGCTCTGGAAATCAGCATAGGTTTTTACATCAGATTATACATGGCTGGAGATGTAGAGCTTTAACAGACTGTGAAACGTAAATGGTTCCAATGAAATATTACATTCCAGAGTTTAATATAATTGACAGTGGTGATTTAATCAGCTCTCTGCTTTCAAATATCATATCTCCGATATATGTGGGTGCTGTTTGTAATGGTCCTAAACACTGTCATATAGGAAGAGGCAAATGCCTTCATGTTTAGTTTAATCCATCAAATATGAAGGTCTATTAATGGAGAGGCTCATACTAACCTTCAAAGACCACCCTCCATGGGGTAGAGAAGGCTTTGAAGAGGGGCACGCTGGGAAACTGGGGGTGGTCCTGGTAGTTTTCATCCAGACGAAACATCAGAGGCTGGATGGTGTTGTGGGCAAAGCGATAGGCAGCAGTGGCGAACACGTTGGAGATGCTTGGGTCCACACTGTCGTTGTAGCCAGAGTATCTGCCCAGATAACGGTTGTGCGCCTCTGGGCCAATGATGTGCAAAAGGTAGTCACGGTACACAATGACCTGAAATAGCACAAGTGTGAATGGGCGGGAAGGAGAGACAGAGAGAAAAAGATAAATAAAGAGTAAAAGAAAGCTGTGGGAAAATCTGGACAATTAAAAAACATTTTAAAAATAGGGTGTGAGAGGAGAAGGCACATGGATGCATGGTTGGTAAACCTACCTGATGGTAGCCACCCAGGATCTTGCGGGCTTCCTGGTAGAGTGTCTCACTGCTCCAGTGGGGGTTGAGCTGCCGCAGGGCCCGGGCCAGACGGTTGTGCTCCCGCAAGAACATAGTGTGCAGAGATGTCAGGCCAATGTTCTCATCAACACGTGAATCACCTGTGCACAACCAGCAGATGGGGAGATGGTTGTCAGGAAGCTTATAGAAATAAAACCATGATGAGAAGGAGAGCAATTGAAGAGTATAGCAAACAATATATAAGAGAGAAGAAAGCAGCGAGGAAGAAATGTGTAAATAATTACCCGCCACAAAACAGGGTACTTCCTCAGCAGTGGTATCATTGGTGATGTGTTTACGTGTAGCGCACATGTTTCCCTCCACACTCGAGAAGGGCAGCAGCTCGCGGTTGCCTGATGAGTCACGGAACCTGTCGTTGACACGCAGCAGACCTCCGTCATTGGTGAGGTCTCGCAAATGACGAGCCAGGCTGTCATCTGAGCCGTACATTTGGCCCACATCCACGTAGGCCGTCAGTCCATTGATTTGCTCACGTACATTGGCCTGTCCGCCGAACATAAAGGCAGTATTTCCGGAGCCACAGGCTGGAGCCGAACGGAACAATGGAATGCAGCCGTCTTGGGGCAGTCGGGGATCATTACTAGGGACCTAGGGAAAGGAGGTGAAAACACATGCAGATGTGTGAGAGAGGGAGAGACAGAGAAAGATGGACACAGACAGACTGAGGAAAGAAGAGGAGTCAGAGAGAGCAAGAGAAAGTGTATGTCACAAACCGGTATAGGGAAACAGGGATTGGACTGTTCACAGCTGGTGTCACAGTTCAGGCCACTGCTGAAGGAGCGTATGCTGGGCGAGTGAGGCGTGAAAGTCAGGTCATGGTCATTCCACTGACCGAAGATCGTCGCCAGGTATGATAACTCATTGTCACTCTCAACGCCATTGTCGGTGGTGCTCAGGATACGGTTGGACACCACTCTCACCTGAAAGCAGAGAACAGAGAAAAACATGAGGGATGAACATGAACCACAGAGGAGCAGATGCCATCATCATCAACACCATCATCATCAGTAGCGTCATCCTTATCATCAGTAGCATAATCATACCAGAGGGAGCAGGACATTATTGTACAGTCTACTCCGGTCCCACCCCTTTGGCTGAGAGATGCCATCTTCATACTCAGCTGGGAGCCATCTGGCAAAAGGTGTGTTTGAAGCTCCAAGTCTTGGGTTTTTCCTGGGAATGGAAAGAGGAGCCAATAAGATACAAAGGAAACACACACCAAGAATTCCGTCTCATTTATTTTGAGCACTGACAGTCAACACCAACACTGTGGGTTAACACCAGTAGTCTGCACAGACACTATTAGTCAACACCAGTAGTCTGCACAAACACTATTAGTCAACACAAGTAGTCTGCACAAACACTATTGCTTAAACTATTACATTGTTTTTAGTCTTGGGGAGATGTGGTGTTGATCTGCAGCACTCACTTGTTGTTGCAGAGGCTTGAGGCAGTGCGGTACTTGTTGATTAAGGGTGTCGTTCTGCACGATGGGGACTGGACACGGCCAGCACAGCCTGTGAGACGCTCAATGAGCTGGAGTTCGTCCTCTGTGATCAAGTCTGAAAGAGGAAGATACAGTGAGTCCTGTGGTCACCATACCTGGAAGGATGTGAGGATATGGATGAGTGTCAGAGAATGCAAGTAATGTTTTGCTCATGTCTGACCTGTGGCATTGATGGATCTCTTGTGAATGTGATGGGCCTTCTCGTGGATGAGCCCCAGGGCGACGTCCATGGTATCAGCGGCCCGCACTGCATTGCGGGTATCCCGTGCTGGCTGCTTCATCAGTCGCAGAATATCTGAGGGACGGATGTCCTCCCTACGCACTCTCCTCAGACTCCTACAGAATCGGACAAGACATAGCCACAGCCATTCATGTCAAGCATTTGTCAGTGTATCAAGTTGAATCACACCTAGAAATGGAAAAACAGTGAAATTGTTTAAGGAATGTAGTGTACAGCAGAATTCTATACTTACTCTTCACGTGAATACTTGTAGGCCTCATCCACAATCTTCTTGGCCTCTTCAATAGCTTCTAGTATGAAAGGTCGACCAGGGCTTTCTGTGAATAAGCCAAATTGTAAAGTTGTTATGCACATCCATTGGTTTGACCAGCAGGGTAACAGCATTAACCAAGGTTAACTATGACCTTGTTTAATATCATTGATGACAGAAATTATGCAACGGAATAATACATTTCTGAATAATAAAGTTTTTTTTAGGAAGCTATGCAGGATTCTTTAATATTGCTTGATTAAATAACTTACCATCTGAGCCATCACACCAGCCTAGCAACACACAGAGCCCAATGGCTACCAGTAAAGGAGACAGATTCATATCTGAAACAAAAGAACAGTGAGAGTGATTGGTGCATACATATCGATATGCATTCCCTATTGGCTTAATGGAAGACACTATTCCTCTTCAGCCTCTGTCACATCTCAAACATCTTCAGCATGAAAGAGTTCAGTTTCAGTGGAAATGACTTGGCAGTGACAATGCAATTTAATTACTTTCATGTATATAGCAGAAACTGAGTGTCCGTCTATAACCACTCATCTTATCCTTTTCTAGTCCTTATCTTTTATATGATCTTAAGTATTATCATATTTACAGGAATATATTTGGGTAAAAAAAATATGATGTGTATGATTTTAGTTTTTCATACTGATGGTCTTTTTGGCTAATGTCTTTGCTTCTTAAATTGTGTCTATGAAAGACTGAGAGCTATCTTTTAAAGATACAAAATATCTGCAATGTGCAATGAATCACGTTTTAAATTGCCATATAGTTGCAGACTGCCATATAGCAGTAGATAATAATGAATTACTTGTTTCCATGTGGTTACAAGCCACATTGTTTAATGTGGCACATAGATGAGCCTGATGAAATTAGAGAATGCTTCTAAGAGCAAATATAATACACTCCACTTTGAAGGTCTGAACAATCATGCAAACGGCTGACTTAAACGATTCAAAGATGAAAAATGAAATAACTCTATAGCTGTGATGCTGCAACATTATATATACTTGTTCATATTGACTCTAAAACACTACAAAATCATCTGATATGAATAGCACAATCCACCACAACTTAATCTTACCTGTACAGCCTTGAGTGAATGTTGGTTGGTAAGGTTGAATGTTGAGTCTGTTCTGGGGTAAACCTCTCCCTTACTTTATACAGTTTTGACCCTAGAGCCTCGCCCCCACTTCGTGGGAAGGGTGTGTCGGTGTTAAGAGTAGTTCCTCCATCAGTCTTCTATTGAGTGGTTTCCCGTCAGTGATTACAGCATTTTCTAAGTATGCATTTTGATTATAGATTCTTCCTTGATGGCCCTGGTAAATTGGTACTTGAAGCTGATCATAAAATTACACAAATATCAGAGGGTGTCTGGCCAGTTGTAGTCAGTGTTAAGATTCTGTAATCCCTGAGTAATTCTAGTTTTGTATGATTTCTACAAATACATTTGATTGATTTCAGACTTTTTCAGACTTTGACTCTCATATCTAAGCATATAGTTTTAGATGTGAGTGCTTTTTTCAGTCCACCTATACTGAATATGAATTACTACTTGCATGATGCTTGCATATATTTATACTGTATATAAATACAAATACACATACACACCGATCACATTGCCTAAATATAAATAATTTCCACACGATCTATACATTTCTGACACATTCACAGGGAGTTTTCATTGTTACAGAAAACAATCCATGCTCAGTGTGGTATACACAGACACACAACACAAAGGTTGAGTCAACTTTTCTCTATTTTAACTGGTTGCAAGTGTGATTTCTATACTGCCAGCACTTGTGACTTGTCACAGGTGAGTTTAAATACAAATTAAAGGAGCATTACATGCTTGAAATAAAATAATTTCTTACTATTTTGAAAAGGTGCCAATCATTTTGTCCAGTCCATGTTTTGAGTTCTGTGTGGAAATGTATCAGATTAGGCTTTTCTTCTCTGCTTTTTTGTGTTGTTCCAATGCAAACAATAGAAATAAACATGTGAATACCTAAGCATTTGTAATTGCAATAATTTTCTGGTAGAAGTGGTGCATTATCTGACAGAAGTGCAATATCTTTGTCAATGACTGTATAGATCAGTTGTTGTGAATAACAACTCTGATCTTATTGTGTTAATCAGTGTGGACAGATGGCACATATTGGCATATGCATCTGACAGTATAGGGCAACTATGATCATTGATGGGATATAATTTATACCATATAATGGAGACCAGTCTTGGATTCTAGTCAGTCATGATCCAGGTTTTAATCTTATACAATGGCTGCCACCAAGGGAGACAAAGCCTGAAGGTCCACTCATAGCTTCACCTTAGACTCATCTGAATTATTCCTTGTAGGATTTGCTCTTAAAAGCTGAGTTTAGGGGTGTTACCGTCTATTCAAATAAGCCCTGGATAGAAAGCTTTGTCCCGACCTGGGGGGGAAGGTGAGACCAATGTCGCACCTCACTCCCCTGGTCAAAATCAAGTATATTCACCCAGGAACTGTCCACATTCTCGTGAAATCCAAACAAAAGTAACAATTATAACTAGGCATAATAAACATTGAATTATTGACTATGGCATATTCTTATTAACTATACCGGTCCCTTCATCATCTGTTAGTGAAGTTCAGTGGAGGAGCCTGGTTGAAATATCTTTTTATTTTCAAAATAGTGGCAATTACTATTCACCAATGAGAGCTGTGTATGTTAAAGTAAGTATTATTAAAAGGTCTTACATACTGTACATACTGATCTATTACATACTTGTGGTGTTAATATGGGGTGTTAATAGGGTGTTAATATGGTAGGTCAACTGAATAAGGAAGTAAACCGTGAAGTGTTCAGGGAAATGCCCTTCTGGCTCTTGCTGTATCTGTTGATAAGAGAAAGGCACTGCCCTCTGATTAATGTGTATGTTGAACATTAAACTGTATGTAGAACATTAAACTGGTAAGCACCGTCTCACTATGAAACCACGAGGACATGTAGATTATAGATTATATTATATTTGTCATTAGGTCAATAAAAACAGGTAACACATCTGAAGGCAAGATGGTACTTTGTCACTGGTAGAAATATGCGTAAATCAGACAAGGATTTTACAGAATGTGCCAGTGGTATGAAATTGAAAAATATATGTGCACTGTCTGTTTTCATGTACAAAAGTAAAGGTTCATTGCCCAAAAGTGACGTTTCATTGCCCACAAATTTGTTTTCTTGTACTTACCTACAATACCTACAATTTGTGTTGTGATAGGTGGCATCCTGCCAATTTGTTGGCAAATACTGGGACACTCAGGATAAAAACTAAAACACTTCACGTGCAATACGTGTATGACGTATTGAACCTCCACTAATTCTCTACCAGATAAACCCTTGTTCATTGTTCTCCTTGGGCAAATAACTGTACAGATATCCTCAATGAGTAATCAATTTCAATTAGACCCAAAGTGTTCTTGCAGCTTGCTTTGTGAGCCAGATGTTGTTTCATGCATTAATCACATTTGTGTTGCAGTATCATTTATTTGTTTGGAAACATGATTAGGGTGAAGAGAACTAGTCAATTTCATTTGAAAATATCACAATGCACAAGGCAAAGGGTAGGATAGACTCAAGTTTTTACGTGTCACAAGGGTAAACAGGCCCTTTCCCATGCCTGTATGTAGGAACCTCTCATCTTCTCTCATTTTTAAGATATTTGTGTCTTGGAGGTGCTCCACTGAGGTCCACGTAGACAGCTCACAGAGACCTCAAAAGAAACAAATTCAAATCTGAGAGCCATTGCCTCAGGACACTTTGTGATGACCTCAGCACTTGAGCCTGAGGTGTGGATTATTGTTGTGTGTTATCTTTCTGGGTGGGTAGATAGTGACACGTTTCAGGTTCAGATTAGGATGCAGGTATAAAGCTTTCAATTCCAGTGTAAGCTAGACAGCACACTTTTATTATTTGTATTACTTTGATTATTTTATTATTATCACATGCTTGATTGGGTGCAAGATCTATTTCACGTGGGGAAAGGTGGTATTATAGGTAACATGACAATATAGAAAATATTCTACTTATGCCAAATGACCTGGCAATAAAATCTGACTTACTCCTAACAAAACAGTGCATATATAACAGATAATAGTCCCCAAACCTTTATGCCACACATCTTTTTTATTATTATCACCTACCTCACCACACATTTGGACTAGCATATCTGTGACAGTTGGACAAGTGACCAAAAGGTATTTCAGGAATGATAAAAAATATATTGCGCACACCAGTCTTGCCCCGCTTTACCTGAATTCTGAACAGCTGTTTACTGTTTGCCAATTAACTGCAGGCTTTTTAAAAGGCTCCTTATGTCATTGTGAGGTATTGCCTTTTATAGAGATGCTACCAAACCAGTTCCTTGTGGTTTTCTGTTTGACTTTGACCGTGTCTGTGACCTTCTAGACCAGTGTTTTGCCTGTGTACTTTTGGATAACTGAGTTTGACCAGTTTCTGAGTTGTGGCTTTCTCTACTGGATTGTACTGTAGAACTTCTACTTAGTAAACACACTGCATTTTGGTCTAAACCTTTATTCATCACAGTCTTGAACTTAACCATGATAATCTATTTTAAGGTTATACAAAATATAAGAACAATGTGTTTTCTTTCCAAAGTATGTAACTAACTATTAAATATTAGTACTACGTATCTAAATATTAGTACTTTTAAGTATCTTTGGGGAACTTGATTCTTGGTGTAGGTATAAATCTCACCACTGCAGTTCAGTCTTGAAGCAAAGAAGCAAAGGCAGCTAGCAGTAGTACTTTGGGTCAGCATCACTTTCCATGTGGAAATGTTTCTCATTTAAACCCTGCCACAGATGCCCAGAGCACAGGGTTGACCTACGATAGGACTGAATATATTTGCATATCTATACAATCTGGCTTTCCTGAAGAATATGAAATGGTGGATTACGGATAAAGCCATATGGCATGTCTATTTCTTTATAAAACAATCAGGAAATGTATTATGAAATACAGAACACATTTAGGGTAATCAAAACACAACTTTAAAAACAACAGGTGTGGTTGACAATTGACACAACCATTAAGGGTAAAGTGACATATTCATCCAGGTCTCCTACACAGAAATGTGGTCCTAAAGAAATGTGAAAACCTGGAAAATTACAACTGAATTCTCTGATGAAAGTCACTCTTAGAATCTACTGGTTCTCATCATATTGTCACCACATTAACTCTACCACAACGGAGGACAACCACTGACCACACACAGACATAGAGTTGAATGAAGAAGTGGTGTCATACAAACTTCCCCATCTGGTAGTATGGCTCAAGCAGCGGTGAATGACCTTTGCCATGCCAGGGCAAAGCATTTTATTTTCAAAATACAAAACTAGACAGGAATGAATGTATCTATGAAGCAGTGAATAATCACCCCTGCTAAGTGATTACATGCAAATGTACACCCAGTCATGAATGAGCACCATGACATTGAAAAGCACCATAACAAGCTTTAGGAATAAGAGAGAAAAAAACATATAGATTAATATACATAAAAGATTAATAAGTAAATGTAAAACAATATGGTTCCATGGTAACATCAGCTACTCTGTAAATACGTGATAAAAATAAACTCTGAAAGATGGTAAAACAAGGTACCAAAGCCAATCCTCTTCATATGGCTGTTAGATTGTTAGGTCATTTATTTATTAAGCCAGTCATTCTTTTGGCATAGGGACAATGTAGTCAGTGGTTCCACAAAAGACAGATTATATGAAGACTTCCTGAGAATGAAGTTAAAGAGACCCAGAAGTTTGCAGACCATTGTTTTGTAGCTGAATAGTGCAGAGGTGTCCTGGAAGCTGATTAATATGCGGATAGAAGAAAACTCTATTCAAATAGTACAACTATGGCAGGTATTGCAATGAAACCATGATCAGACTGCTGCCCACATCACAAGGATAAAGAAAAAAGAACCAAACATGAATACCGGTATACTACATTCATATACATTTGCAGACTTGGAAGTCTCAAACTCTCTCAAAATCCTCTGTGACAATTGGAGAGGTTGTAGCAAACTACCAGGCGTTAGGAATGCAGGATATGGTATTTAGTGTGGCCAGGCCATGCTTATATGTAATATATACCACTCAATGTATATGGTTGCTGTGAATAAACACAATGGAGGTATTTTGGTCTGAGAAGATCAGAGAGAGGTCCTCTGATAAGATGCCATTTGACCATTTGAAAGTCTGGGAGTCAATTGTGTAGATTTGATTATTTTTGGAGTGTTGTCTGCCTTACAGCATGTGGCATTTTTTTTTGTTAAAAAATGTCTCTCAGACCACACGTCATGATGGACATTTCCACAGGTTTGTTCTGCCGATTGTTTTCATAATGGAAAAGATAGCTAAAATATGCAGTGCTCAAAGAATTCACTGCATTCTAAGTTAAGAAAATACAGGCTGGTAGTTGGTAGTTTAGAAATAGGTGTTCTTCAGTAAGTTTATGAAAGCTGATGCATATTTCATTGCAATGCTGGTGTATGAACTTCTGGTTTGACCACATATTTTAGACTGTTGCCATTGCCACTTTATTGATCATATTATTTTAGTAAAGAAAAACTCAATGGTGTAGGAGAAGCGTGCCCATAACCCCAAGACCGATGGATCCAATGAAAACCAATCCTTTGCTAGAATGGGCCTGATAAGTAGGAGTAGCATGCTTCCTCCACCTCACAACAGATGAGATTGTAAACCCACAATCCTTAATGTAAGACACCTGTGCCTTATCCAATAGACCACTGTGGCTTCCAGACTTGTTCTTTCAGAATCAAGAGATTATGGGTTCTAGTCCCATCTGGAGTAAGACAAAGCAGAGTGGCGATGAATGACAAGTACGATGGTAGGCTTTCAGTGGGGAACGTGTAGCCAATTACATACCCATCTACACGCCTCCTTTAACTTGTCTCAATCTTTTCAGCTGCATTTTCTGAAATCTAGTATGCAGTCCAATCAAACCAGACATCAGAAAGCCTGACACTAATATTTGTTTTGTTTTGAGAATGTATCTGTGCAATGAGGTCGCTTGAGCCGACAGCAAGAAAAAAATTCAGCAGGCAAACAGAAAAGAGCAAGAGCAGAGTGGCGCAGCGGAAGCGGGCTGGGCCCATAACCCAGAGGTCGATGGCTCAAAACCATCCTCTGCTAGTAACTCTTTAAATGCAACGCCACTATAGTTCCACAGAAGTTTCCTTTCACAATCTACAGTCTGACACCGTGATGACAAGAACAGCGGAAAGCTTTTAGTGGGGAACGTGTAGCCAATTCCATACCCATCTACACGCCTTCTTTAACCTGTCTCGTATCTTCTCAGCTAAAACTTCTGAAATATATTAAGCAGTCCAATCAAACCAGACATCAGAAAGTCTAACACTGATATTTTTTGGAGTGTTGTCTGCCTTACAGCATGTGGCATTTTTTTTTGTTAAAAAATGTCTCTCAGACCACACGTCATGATGGACATTTCCACAGGTTTGTTCTGCCGATTGTTTTCATAATGGAAAAGATAGCTAAAATATGCAGTGCTCAAAGAATTCACTGCATTCTAAGTTAAGAAAATACAGGCTGGTAGTTGGTAGTTTAGAAATAGGTGTTCTTCAGTAAGTCTATGAAAGCTGGTGCATATTTCATTGCAATGCTGGTGTATGAACTTCTGGTTTGACCACATATTTTAGACTGTAGCCATTGCCACTTTATTGATCATATTATTTTAGTATAGAAAAACTCAATGGTGTAGGAGAAGCGTGCCCATAACCCCAAGGCCGATGGATCCAATGAAAACCAATCCTTTGCTAGAATGGGCCTGATAAGTAGGAGTAGCATGCTTCCTCCACCTCACAACAGATGAGATATGAACCCACAATCCTTAAGACAACTGTGCCTTATCCATTAGACCACTGTGGCTTCCAGACTTGTTCTTTCAGAATCAAGAGATTATGGGTTCTAGTCCCGTAAGGCAAAGCAGAGTGGCGATGAATGACAAGTACGATGGTAGGCTTTCAGTGGAGAACGTGTAGCCAATTACATACCCATCTACACGCCTCCTTTAACTTGTCTCAATCTTTTCAGCTGCATTTTCTGAAATCTAGTATGCAGTCCAATCAAACCAGACATCAGAAAGCCTGACACTAATATTTGTTTTGTTTTGAGAATGTATCTGTGCAATGAGGTCGCTTGAGCCGACAGCAAGAAAAAAATTCAGCGGGCAAACAGAAAAGAGGAAGAGCAGAGTGGCGCAGCGGAAGCGGGCTGGGCCCATAACCCAGAGGTCGATGGCTCGAAACCATCCTCTGCTAGTAACTCTTTAAATGCAACGCCACTATAGTTCCACAGAAGTTTCCTTTCACAATCTACAGTCTGACACCGCGATGACAAGAACAGCGGAAAGCTTTTAGTGGGGAACGTGTAGCCAATTCCATACCCATCTACACGCCTTCTTTAACCTGTCTCGTATCTTCTCAGCTAAAACTTCTGAAATATATTAAGCAGTCCAATCAAACCAGACATCAGAAAGTCTAACACTGATATTTTTTGGAGTGTTGTCTGCCTTACAGCATGTGGCATTTTTTTTTGTTAAAAAATGTCTCTCAGACCACACGTCATGATGGACATTTCCACAGGTTTGTTCTGCCGATTGTTTTCATAATGGAAAAGATAGCTAAAATATGCAGTGCTCAAAGAATTCACTGCATTCTAAGTTAAGAAAATACAGGCTGGTAGTTGGTAGTTTAGAAATAGGTGTTCTTCAGTAAGTTTATGAAAGCTGATGCATATTTCATTGCAATGCTGGTGTATGAACTTCTGGTTTGACCACATATTTTAGACTGTTGCCATTGCCACTTTATTGATCATATTATTTTAGTAAAGAAAAACTCAATGGTGTAGGAGAAGCGTGCCCATAACCCCAAGACCGATGGATCCAATGAAAACCAATCCTTTGCTAGAATGGGCCTGATAAGTAGGAGTAGCATGCTTCCTCCACCTCACAACAGATGAGATTGTAAACCCACAATCCTTAATGTAAGACACCTGTGCCTTATCCAATAGACCACTGTGGCTTCCAGACTTGTTCTTTCAGAATCAAGAGATTATGGGTTCTAGTCCCATCTGGAGTAAGACAAAGCAGAGTGGCGATGAATGACAAGTACGATGGTAGGCTTTCAGTGGGGAACGTGTAGCCAATTACATACCCATCTACACGCCTCCTTTAACTTGTCTCAATCTTTTCAGCTGCATTTTCTGAAATCTAGTATGCAGTCCAATCAAACCAGACATCAGAAAGCCTGACACTAATATTTGTTTTGTTTTGAGAATGTATCTGTGCAATGAGGTCGCTTGAGCCGACAGCAAGAAAAAAATTCAGCAGGCAAACAGAAAAGAGCAAGAGCAGAGTGGCGCAGCGGAAGCGGGCTGGGCCCATAACCCAGAGGTCGATGGCTCAAAACCATCCTCTGCTAGTAACTCTTTAAATGCAACGCCACTATAGTTCCACAGAAGTTTCCTTTCACAATCTACAGTCTGACACCGTGATGACAAGAACAGCGGAAAGCTTTTAGTGGGGAACGTGTAGCCAATTCCATACCCATCTACACGCCTTCTTTAACCTGTCTCGTATCTTCTCAGCTAAAACTTCTGAAATATATTAAGCAGTCCAATCAAACCAGACATCAGAAAGTCTAACACTGATATTTTTTGGAGTGTTGTCTGCCTTACAGCATGTGGCATTTTTTTTTGTTAAAAAATGTCTCTCAGACCACACGTCATGATGGACATTTCCACAGGTTTGTTCTGCCAATTGTTTTCATAATGGAAAAGATAGCTAAAATATGCAGTGCTCAAAGAATTCACTGCATTCTAAGTTAAGAAAATACAGGCTGGTAGTTGGTAGTTTAGAAATAGGTGTTCTTCAGTAAGTCTATGAAAGCTGGTGCATATTTCATTGCAATGCTGGTGTATGAACTTCTGGTTTGACCACATATTTTAGACTGTAGCCATTGCCACTTTATTGATCATATTATTTTAGTATAGAAAAACTCAATGGTGTAGGAGAAGCGTGCCCATAACCCCAAGGCCGATGGATCCAATGAAAACCAATCCTTTGCTAGAATGGGCCTGATAAGTAGGAGTAGCATGCTTCCTCCACCTCACAACAGATGAGATATGAACCCACAATCCTTAAGACAACTGTGCCTTATCCATTAGACCACTGTGGCTTCCAGACTTGTTCTTTCAGAATCAAGAGATTATGGGTTCTAGTCCCGTAAGGCAAAGCAGAGTGGCGATGAATGACAAGTACGATGGTACACTGTAAAAAATGACACTGCAATTTAGTTGTTTCAAGTGTGTTTGTTATGTTGATATAACTAAAGTCTATTGGATTTGTCCAAACAAAAAGAAATACTAAGTTTTTACTGACTCAACTTCATTCTAAGTTAAATGAACAAGCATGTAGTTGTTTCAACAAAAAAAAGCAAGTTAACACAACTTGGCCTACGCATGCACTATACTGCCACCTATCGCCAGTTCTGTTCACCACGTCACCACCTGCCTTGTTTAAAGGAAAGCACACGGAGGAAGATGAGCTTGCATCCAATCCTTAACCATCCAACGCTTGTGGTGAGTAAACTTAAGAACACAACCACTAAATGAATAGAACTATTTTATATTATTAAATAACGGTTGGATTCGTGGATATTATTGCTGAGCGAAATATTTAATAGTATATCAAAGGATAGCTAGGATAGCTAGTCATGGCAGCAAAAGCTAGCTATCAACTGACATCTTAGATGTTGTAATATAGTCTTGAAGAAAACATTTCCTCTAGCCTTTATAGTTATTCCTCCTCATGTGTCCTACAAAAACAGTTTCGGAGGCGTTGTTTTTTGCTTAAGCCGAGTTATTCAAATGGTTATGTTCAATGGGTAGCTAACTTATGCTTGCCTTGACCATCAGCCAGTTAGTTCTTCCTCCCCAACACTGACAACTGTCTAACAACTTAAAATTGAATCAAATAAATTATCAGGAGAGGTGATATATATTCGTTTACATAGTTCCAGGCAGAAGCTTAGGTTTCCTTACATAGAAATGGTAGCACATTCAGTAAGAAAACGGAAAAAAAATGAAATGTGCGCTGCTGGCTATTATTTAATGTTGTATTGTTGTGACACTATTAAGAATTATCAACGACCACCAACTTTATTCTCATCATGTTTAATGTAGGTTATTAAAGAAACCTAGATCTAGATAGCCTACCTAGTTCATCATAATGTATGTTGTATTAATGCTTTACATATATCTCAGATATATTATATATATTTTTCTATGTTACAGATGATGATGCCGTATTCATGAAGTGGACTTGTAAATTGTGCCCATTTTCAACCTACAATCAGAGAAACATCAGAAGGCATTACACTCTGAAGCACGGACACCACAGCCGTTTTTGCCCCTTGCCTTGCATCTTTACTGACTGTTTTTTCACATTCCGAAGGCAAGTTGACCTTAACAGACATTTATTCAAGCAACATGGAAAACAGCAGGAGAAAGGGTCTTCAGATCCACTGACTTTTCAAATACTCTGTGCATTGTGCAGCTTTTGTGAACATTGTAACCTTAAACAGTATTTATCACATTTGCGTAGCCATCTGAAAAATAAGGAAACCGTGAAGTGCCCTTACCAGGATTGCTCATTTCAATCAACTGTATATTCCACCTTTACAGGACATCACAGTTCTGCTGGCATAAAGAATTTAAGACTTGAGTTGGTACGCAACCATTTATGTGAGAATGGTGAGGAAGCTCAGGACAATACAGATTTGCTTAGTTTCAATAAGCCTGTTGCAGATGTTTTAGAAAATGTTGAAATTACTGATGAGGTGTGTTTGCAGCGTAAATTGGCATCCCTTTTCTTGCGCATGCAAACGCTTCTTCACGTTTCAAAGACAGCCACTCAGGAAATCATTGATGAGTTTTATGAGGTTAGTGTGCTCACTGGGGAACTAAGCAAGAAGTCCATAGAACAAGTACTTTCCCAGCACAACATCAGTTTAGAGCCATCAACATTTACACTAATAGCGGATACATTGGATAAGTCAGTGCCACTTTCATTCTTGTCAAAATCTGGTGAATTGGGCACAGAACATAAGAGAGCTTCTTTTTTCAGGCAAAATTTTAAGATTATTGAGCCAGTGGAGTACTTTTTGGATTCAGCAAAGGGCAGGAAAGAGGTTCATGTTCCGCTTTTACCTGTTCTGACAGAGCTGTTGAATAGGGATGATGTCCTTGACAAGGCCTTAGACGAAGATGTTGGGTCAAATTGTGGATTCTATAAAAGTTTTCGTGATGGGAAATATTTCCAAGAAAACATTTTTTTCTCTGCAGGTGTGTTCCGAATTGCCTTAGGGCTATATATTGATGATTTTGAGGTGTGTAACCCTTTAGGTACTTTAAAGAAAAAACATAAGATTTGTGCTGTTTACTGGGTTTTGGCAAACCTACCCCTTCTTTATAGGTCATCCTTAACATCAATCAATCTTGCTCTGTTGTGTCATACTTCTGATGTGAAAACATATGGATATTCTGCTGTTCTAGAGCCACTTCTTAGAGACATTGAGCAACTAGAAACCAAAGGTGTATACATAGAAAGATTGCTTTTGTATCAGCAGATAACTTAGCAGCTCATTCACTGGCTGGTTTCCAAGAATGCTTCATTGTTGATAAATGCTGTAGGTTTTGTTCAGGAAGCCGGAAGGATTTTCAGACCAGTCAAGTGAAAGATGGGTCATTCACGCTTCGTACAAGAGCATCAGTGGACGAAAATGTTTTGGCTCTGAGTAGGGATAAAAAGCTGAAGAGCGTTGTGGGTGTAAAGGCTAACTGTGTTTTAAACAATTTAAAACACTTTCATTCAGCAACAGGGTTCCCACCCGACGTTCTACATGACCTTTTAGAGGGGGTGGTTCCTGTTGAGCTCAGTTTGTGTTTGTCTGATTTAATTGGCAGGGGCTGTTTTTCTCTTGATGACCTTAATTATGCCATCCAAAACTTTCCATACAGATTTAAAGACAAAACCAACCGTCCACAGAAAATACAAGAAAGGTTTAAAACAACTGGCTCAATTGGAGGTAACGGACACGAAAATTTGTCACTACTCAGATTACTTCCCCTTATGATTGGTCATTTAGTTCCTGAAAATGATAAGACATGGGGTATCATTTTGGATTTGAAATTGATTGTTGAACTTATTTCCTTATCTGTATTCACTACCCCAACCATATGCTTTTTGGAATCCAAGATATCTGATCACAGGAATCTGTTGTTAGAGGTGTTCCCTAACTTCACATTGAAACCAAAACACCATTACCTCGAACATTATCCAAATCTCATTCATTGTTTTGGTCCTTTATTGAACTTCTGTACAATCCGTTTTGAGGGTAAACACAGCTTTTTTTTAAAAGTTGTGCGTGATGTGAACAATTTCAAAAACATTTTATTGACATTAGCCAAGAGACACCAACTTATGTTTGGCTACTACCTTGAGCTGCCCAGCCTTTTCAAGCCAAACCTTGAGGTTCACAGTTCTTCTACTCTCTGTACTGATATTTTGGACAACAGTATAAAGCAGGCACTTAAGAGGAAGTACACAAATGTTATGTCTGTTTGTCTGACAACAACAATTACTCGACATGGGACCACATATTCTGAAGGAATGTTTGTCTCATTTGGCAGCACAAGTGGACTACCTGATTTTGGAAAGATTGTCAAACTACTCATTGTGGCTGATAAGGCAATGTTTATCATTGAACCTTTTCAATCTGTGTATATTGAGCATTTAGGCTCTTTTGAACTGTTTAGAGCACTTTCTGCAGGTTTTCTTCTGGTTGAACCTGAAGATTTGAACCACTACGAACCATTATATTGCTACACCATTCAAGGAAGACAGCTGGTCACAGCAAAAGCCTTTTTGCTTCATTAAGGTATGCCGGACATATTTTAACTTAATATAATGTTATTCCTACCATGTCTACTTGCTCCCTCCATGGACTTTGGTTAACTGCAGTCATTATGTCTTGTTGTTTTCTTTTTTTAATCATTCTTTGATTTCACATTTCAGAATGTTGCTCAGAGTTGTTTTGGCACCAGATGACATCAGGAGGCTGTTGATAGAAGAAATCCCAGAGACTCTGGAGGGCTTCAAGTTGATTCTGAGGACTAAGCTAAATCTGGGTTATGAGTTTGTAATACAGTATGAAGATCCGGACTTCCAGAATGAGTTGATAAACCTCAACTGTCCCACAGAATTGCCCAAGGATAAAGCAACCCTCAAAATAATCCAGAAGATGCCACCTGACCAACACTTGGTGACAGTTAGTGACAGCAGTACCCTTGACACTGCCAGCCTGTCATCTGCTTCATCATCTACAGAAACCAGCCCACCTGATATGATGAAGAACTGGTCTGAGCCCTTTAGCATTCCAACTTTCTCTTATGATGTGGAACTGAAGCTGAAGAGAGGAAATGAAGCATATGCCAAAGATGGTTCCCGGATAGAGGTCCTCAAGGGCCTCAAGAGTGAAATCTTGGACAGACTTGTTGGAGAGATGTTCAGAATCGATGCATATCCATCACATGTACAAATTGAAGAAGTTGCCAAAGCATTGGTAGAAAAGCATCCCTGTTTAAGAGAGGTAGGGTCCACAGATGGCTGGTACTGCTGGAAGTACAGTTTGAATTTTAAAATGGGCAATTATCGGCACAAGTTACGTGCTGCCGGGTGTACAGCAGTGTTGGTGAACAAGACTCGAATGTTTGAAGATGGGAAAACTAAGCGGAAGATCAAGAAGCCAAGGCGATCTGAAACCAACTTCCTTCCAGATATACCTGATGAAGACACCTTTACTTCCCTTGAAGAGGACAGGAAGACACTTCTGATGGAATTTAAAAAGGTGAATCCCAACAACAAGATAATTGATGCAGCCATGGCAAACACTTATGCTTTGAGAAGAAAGGAGATCGTTGATGATGAGCCTCTTGCGAGTGTGGTCAAATCCAGATGGCCTGCACTGTTCTCGGAGAGACAGGTATTATGCTTCCCACTCTCCCACTGCTTTTATTCAAAGTGTCAGACAACATTATAATACCAATTAACAGTAGCAGTTAACACAGGAAAAACTAAAAGCACTGTTCATAGGAAAACTAAAAATTGTTTCATTGCTGTACTGTTAGTTGTTATTGTTTCATAGTGTCACCAGGTACTACCAGTATGACCTGTTGAGCGTATACAATTAAATCATTGTTTTTTTTTTAATTCTGCATCAAGATCCTTGCGGAATTCAGCCGTCTGATGTCTACTGATCTCCTGAGCTCCTTCTTTGGTGGACTTGATGAATATCTGCCCAGGTTTCTTGACCTTTTCAGAAAAGAGGATCACATTGCAGAGCTCCAAGACATTGTTAGATGGCTGGACGCTCATGTAAGTATTGCACATGTATCTTTCATTTTGTGATGTGAAAATAGCCTTTTCTCTTTTTAACACTGTCTGTGTGTTTGCATGTGTCGGTGTTTGCTTTTGCATTTCAGGATTCCAATCAGAATAAGTGAACAGCAGTCTTACTTGGCATGCCGCATTTCCTTCGTGAAGAGCCCTCAAGCTTTCTTAAGACCTGTGAGGTAGGTTTAAAGCTTCCTCAAATGACTTGACGTGTGATTTGGAACCACTGTTTGAATTGAAGGATAGATTCAAACCAAAGATGGAAAAAGCAGCATGAATAGCATGAGACACTGAAATACTGTATTTGTATTCCAAACTGCAATATAATAAAAGCATTTCCTGGTTATCAGTTTAATATTTAGCTTCATGGTGATTTTGTTTTTCAGCCAACTGATCCAGTTGAAGATACCTTGAAAGGAACCAGTGTCGGGATCCTGATTGTGTCTGAAGAGATCGGCAGATATGTGGTCCCAATCGAGACCAATGACATTTGTCTCGTCTTGGAGGAACAGCTGGCTGTCATGAATATTTCTGATATTCCCAAGGCATTCGGACTAATGATGGGTCTGATGTATGCGCTCAATGTTGACTACCCAAAGCATCTCAAATATACGTTTGAAGTAATGCAAAAGCTTTTCTTGAATGTCGGAGGGTGTAGCTGCTCTTCACGTGTTAATGGTCTCCGTAACAGGCTGCTTTACAAAAAGTTGTAGTGCAGAAATCTCCCCTAGCATTTGGACTTGGTCTTCAGATATTTTTTTTGCTTTCATATTTGGACTTTGAAAGTGGAAACTGTTTGCCCCTTTAAATGGCTCTTGGCAACTTGTTTTTCTGTTTTATGCAATGTAGCACATGGGTTTGGTCCCGAAAGTGAAGGTTTTCTTTATTCACTTTTGTATTGTTTTGTGCTCTTTGCTCCCATGTGTGGACTTTGAGAATTTTTTTTTACAGTGTACCACCTGAAAGCAGGTTGGAGGGGTGGGGGGGATGCGTGCGCGTGTTAAAAACAAAAAAACTGTCTCCATTTGCCAGGAGGATGTTTTGTGTTCACTAGAGGTTGCAAGCAGTAGGGTGTCCCCTAATAGTCCTGTTCCACCGAAGGCCCTCTGATGATTGTACATCGTGCGTGCATGCGTGCATGCATGTGTGTTGCTGGGAGAATACAGATTTATGAAAACTTGTTTAGTTCATGTGGCAAATGGCTCTAGTACTGGCCAAGTACAAAAAACATAATTTTATCTGAAAGTAGTAACAAATAATCAACAGTAACATCTCACTGTTTACACATTCAGACATGTTATTGAAAACTATTGAAAACTGAATCTGCTGTATGCTCTTTAGTACTCCGTCCACAGTAGCCTAGTTGGTTAAGATTGTATAGCATTCCTCTTCACAAAATGAGAAACCCAATTTTTCTCCACTGCCTGGTATTTGAGTTCAATGTATTCAGTGCAAATACCTCTGCATTTACCCCCACTGTTTCTAAGTAGGTTTGTTTTACAGGCTGGTATGATGAATGCAGCTACATAAACAATCTGTGCTAAACTTCAAAAAGTCAACATAAACCACAGTGCACAATGCATTATGTGTCGCTTAGAAAATACTGCATCAGGCTCAACTTTCTGGACGCATGCAATCTGTAGCATCACTCTAAAAGCTCTCTGGGAGTATAAGCTGCAGTGCCGGCTGAATAGGTTGTTCCATCCTCAGATCAGAAATTTTGAGAATGTGTTGTACTAATATGTTGTACTTGGTTTACTTCCAAAACGCATTCAAAATACACATTTGTCAAACTTGTTATGCCGTCAAAGCCTTGAGCATGTTGTCTACAAATGTGTATTTTGAATGCGTTTTGGAAGTAAACCAGCAAAACCTAAAATGATTTGTTTTGAATACTTCAAGCTGACTTTTTTGTTGCCTTTTACACTCATTTATTGTACAGGGGTTCAGACTACACAGACACTTTTGTATTGTTTTGTGCCCTTTGCTCCCATGTGTGGACTTTGAGAATGTTGGTATCTGTTTTTTTTTACTGTTTATTACAGTGTTCATAGCTCCCTGTCACTGAATATTTTTATAATTTCCCTTGTTTAAACTACATGGAAGAGGCAGTGAATGTTAATAAATATGGAAAAGAAAAGAAATGTGTCTCATCATAGTATTTAATTCAACTAGTGTTCTTATTTTGAACCAGCATGCAAGTTAGTCAAGTTAACTTTCTTACCTTTTTTGACACAACAAGTTTTAAGTATTTAATTAAACTAGTGTTCTTATTCTGAAACAACATGCAAGTTAGTCAAGTTAACTTACTTACCTTTTTTGACACAACAAGAGCTGAAGCAATTTTTTGTTGACTTGACTAAGTACGGAAAGTTATTTCAAAATACGTTTTATTGTCAAGTTAACTCAAAAATGTAAGGCAGCGCGGTAACAAACCTTTTTAAGTTAAAAGGGCATATTTTTTTTTACAGTGTAGGCTTTCAGTGGAGAACGTGTAGCCAATTACATACCCATCTACACGCCTCCTTTAACTTGTCTCAATCTTTTCAGCTGCATTTTCTGAAATCTAGTATGCAGTCCAATCAAACCAGACATCAGAAAGCCTGACACTAATATTTGTTTTGTTTTGAGAATGTATCTGTGCAATGAGGTCGCTTGAGCCGACAGCAAGAAAAAAATTCAGCGGGCAAACAGAAAAGAGGAAGAGCAGAGTGGCGCAGCAGAAGCGGGCTGGGCCCATAACCCAGAGGTCGATGGCTCGAAACCATCCTCTGCTAGTAACTCTTTAAATGCAACGCCACTATAGTTCCACAGAAGTTTCCTTTCACAATCTACAGTCTGACACCGTGATGACAAGAACAGCGGAAAGCTTTTAGTGGGGAACGTGTAGCCAATTCCATACCCATCTACACGCCTTCTTTAACCTGTCTCGTATCTTCTCAGCTAAAACTTCTGAAATATATTAAGCAGTCCAATCAAACCAGACATCAGAAAGTCTAACACTGATATTTTTTGGAGTGTTGTCTGCCTTACAGCATGTGGCATTTTTTTTTGTTAAAAAATGTCTCTCAGACCACACGTCATGATGGACATTTCCACAGGTTTGTTCTGCCGATTGTTTTCATAATGGAAAAGATAGCTAAAATATGCAGTGCTCAAAGAATTCACTGCATTCTAAGTTAAGAAAATACAGGCTGGTAGTTGGTAGTTTAGAAATAGGTGTTCTTCAGTAAGTCTATGAAAGCTGGTGCATATTTCATTGCAATGCTGGTGTATGAACTTCTGGTTTGACCACATATTTTAGACTGTAGCCATTGCCACTTTATTGATCATATTATTTTAGTATAGAAAAACTCAATGGTGTAGGAGAAGCGTGCCCATAACCCCAAGGCCGATGGATCCAATGAAAACCAATCCTTTGCTAGAATGGGCCTGATAAGTAGGAGTAGCATGCTTCCTCCACCTCACAACAGATGAGATATGAACCCACAATCCTTAAGACAACTGTGCCTTATCCATTAGACCACTGTGGCTTCCAGACTTGTTCTTTCAGAATCAAGAGATTATGGGTTCTAGTCCCGTAAGGCAAAGCAGAGTGGCGATGAATGACAAGTACGATGGTAGGCTTTCAGTGGAGAACGTGTAGCCAATTACATACCCATCTACACGCCTCCTTTAACTTGTCTCAATCTTTTCAGCTGCATTTTCTGAAATCTAGTATGCAGTCCAATCAAACCAGACATCAGAAAGCCTGACACTAATATTTGTTTTGTTTTGAGAATGTATCTGTGCAATGAGGTCGCTTGAGCCGACAGCAAGAAAAAAAATTCAGCGGGCAAACAGAAAAGAGGAAGAGCAGAGTGGCGCAGCGGAAGCGGGCTGGGCCCATAACCCAGAGGTTGATGGCTCGAAACCATCCTCTGCTAGTAACTCTTTAAATGCAACGCCACTATAGTTCCACAGAAGTTTCCTTTCACAATCTACAGTCTGACACCGCGATGACAAGAACAGCGGAAAGCTTTCAGTGGGGAACGTGTAGCCAATTCCATACCCAACTACACGCCTCCTTTGGCTTGTCTCAATCTACTCAGCTGCATTTTCTGAAATCTAGTATGCAGTCCAATCAAACCAGACATCAGAAAGCCTGGCACAGTGATAGAAAAGTTTACCTATGTTGTTATTACATATAATCCATAGAATGCTTGTGTAAGAGATACAAGTGTAATGCTGAAAGAATGTGTACTGTGAAAAGCTCTTGCTGCTTTTAAACACAATCTGTTTTCATGTTTCTGCATGAGATATTCTGAGCTAAAGGCCAGTTGCGTTTGACCCCACTTCTGCAAATCAATATATATTAGACACACAGACATTTGCGGAAGGGACACCACTCTGAGCAGAATGTACAGAATATGAACATGCCCATATAAATAAGCTTATGTGAGCACTTATAAAAGCTGGCTGCGCCCAGCTGCACTTTGGAGTCATGTGCATGATCTTGTTCGTGTCATCTCTCCCCTTTTGCAAAAGATAAAGCAACATCAAGTTCTGATTGCTGGTCTCTGTCTCATTAATACCCATCTACACGCCTTAATAATAATTGATCTAACACACAGGTATTTTTTTTGAGAATGTATCTGTGTAATGAGGTTGCTTGTGCCGAAAGCAAGATAAAAGTTAGCAGGAAAACAGCAAAAAGGAAGAGCAGGGTGGCGCTACTTGGAGCAGGGCCGCTCGGGTCTCGTCGGCCAATCCTCGCCTTTCAAATCCATTCTCAGTATCCAGTCCAGCCGCGGAACGAGAATGGACCTGGGCCAATCGCGGCGCTTCTCTTCATACTCGAGAACTTGGCTTGAACGTGTGTGACGTTACGTTACCAAGCTACGCAGACGCAATCTCCTCCTGTACGCTCGTCATCACTCTGCCAAAACTACACTCTGCCCGAAGATACCTGAAGCTAAGACAAGTGAACTGAACTCGGCAAAGTAAGTAACCCACGAATTGTTTTTATTTTTATTTTAGATAGTCACACATGTTTTATTTCCATTCGTCACATCAAGTCGTTTGATGTGGTTGTCGATGGCGAGGCTGAGGGCATTTGCCAGCTCAGGAGTTTGGCCTTCTGGAGGAGGCAATAGACCAGCCCCAAGGCAAAAGAAGTGGCATGACCTTTACCAGAAGGTAAAGTATATTATAACCTGATTACATGTTGTGTATTACTTATTCACGTGATGGAAAAATGGGCAATACAATGGTTGAGATGAATATCAACCAGACAAAGGACTGTACACTAGGCTAAATAATAATTCTGATGGTTTCAGATTGAGAAATGCCCCATGCAGGCCCGTGGGCAGACCACCCTCTTTGGAGGGTCCATGGCCTGCAATTGTGGATTCCACATTGTCAAGGTGATTTATTTAAAAATGGCTTCTCATTAAGATTGTTCTTGCATCACATGTCTGTTTTGGGTATTGGTAGGTTTCACATACCAGTCATAGACTCAGACACACCAGGGATTTGGAGGCATCGAGGAAGACCAAACCCCTGATGATACTGTCATGAACATAAGTAACCTCAATCTCTCCTTGAGTCTCCTCGATGACTCAAACTTATCCATTTCCTCCCGGCCTTGTCCCGGCCTGGTTCCTTCCTCCTCCCTGGCTGCTTCCTCCTCCCTGGCTGCTCCAACTATGCTGCAGCCAGGTGTCCCAGCCTCTCCTGATGAGTCTGGGGTATGTAAATTGATGATTATGTGTAAAGAAATAAAATCACTGTATCTGCTTTTTGTCCCAGATCTCTATTTCCAAAATGTGTCAGTCATCTGTTTTTTTTTTTCTTCTCAGGCTGTGGATGACTCTGGCGTGCCAGGCATGGACAGAGTTGACGGCTTGGCAGAGTATCTGGTGGAGCTGAGGAACCAGCTCTCTCTGGCCCTCACCAACCAGCAGGTCAGAAACATTTATTGTCTTGCTACTTTCCCTCTGTGACCTGTCATACATATTCACACTTGCATATGTTTTTGACTTTTCTCACGGGCTGCTGTGTTCTCTCTCTGCTTAGGTGAGCAACATTGGTGCTCTGTGAAAGAACCTGCTGGACTATGACAAACAGAAGGTGGTGTTTGCTGCCAGACACCAGAGCAGGCTGGACACAGGGAGATTCAGGTCACCAAAGAAGAGGCAGGAGTTCACTCCAGGGGTGGAGAGTTTGAAGAGGCACGCCCTCACCACCACTGCCCCGCTTGCCCAGTGGCCAGAGTGCTGCCGCCTGATTGAGACTATCTTTGTCAGGCTCTGTGTCATCCACCGCAGTCCTAAGAAGAGGGGGACTGGCATGGTGTCTAGATGGGATCTCATCCTGGAGGACTATAGGAGGATCAGGCGGCTCATTCTGTCCAATGGGTCTGTCATGCAGCAGACCACCCTGCAACTGGTGGACGTGAGCCACACCACCCTGGTGCAGTGGCATAATAAGAGGGTGAAGAGGCAGGACAGCGCGGTGGTGATGCAAGGACTGGACCTGCCCAGCCACTTGTCTGTGGCGACTGACCCTCTCCTCCCTGCTAATGTGCGCCCACCATCTGCACCCCCCCGACCAGGCCCAGTTCACCAGTACCACCTGCCTGCCAGCACTGTGGGCCAGGCAAAGGTGAAGAGGCAGTTGTACTCCTCAGTCGCGACACCGGCAGCTGTGAGGTCGCGCCCCCGATGGGAGCTCCTTCCTGAGTTGCCAACCTCTACAAGTCCCAGTGGCAACAGGTTCAGCACCTGTCAAACACCTTCTGGGACCGCTGGAGGAAGCAATTCCTCCCAACACTACAGGAGCGCAACAAGTGGCAGTCCAGCCAGCCAAACATTCAGCCAGGAAGTGTTGTTCTCCTTAAGATCAGCCAAGCACGCAGGAATGTATGGCCTCTTGGACTGATAACACAGGCCATCTCTGGCAAGGACAGTAAAGTGTGCCAGGTAGAGGTGAAGACCGTTAAACCAGATGGGACTAGCCTCTTTGTTGGGCCGGGCACTGAAGTAGTGCTCCCTCTGCCAGGGTAAACGGACTGTGCATGGATTTTGGGGTGACATGTATCCACGTCAGGCGGGGAGTGTTTTGTTACGATGTGTCTGGTTGGGAGGTGCGAGAATAGATGTTTCGTCACAATGTCAGTTTAACATTCTATTGTGTTTCCGTTATGGTTCGTGCATTTCAATAAGTGTTTTCATTTCAAGTTGTCATTATACAAACTAAGCCTTAACTGTCAATATATATACTGTCCGTATATAACTATAAATAAGGACAAACGAACTAAACTCACGACACCGTTAATCAGCCAATTCAAGCGTATTATTTCATGTTCGTGTTATCTACAGCTAACCTGCATACATCTGGACCTTAACAAGGCATCGTTGGTATGTTTTATCCTTTGTTGTGAATTTTGTCAGATACAATATATGTTTATTTATCGTAACTGTATGCAATGAGTATATGTTTATGCTAGAATTGATTTGTCTATGTCTTTTGTAAATTTCAGTTTTACACTTCCTATCTACTATCATTAAACCTGTGGCCTATATCTTCAGAGTCGTGATTCTTAGGAAGAGTTTAGCTGGCTGTCAGCGTAGAGCTTACCGAAGACGGCACAGTCCACATCCCTGGAGTCTTTTCACCTCCACCTGAACAGGTTCATTCCAGGTTGGTGTCCCTCTAATGTACGATTTGAAAGAATTTTGTATGTTTTTATTAAGGCATTAGGATAGGCATAAGAATTGAAAAGCAAGACCTTTTTCATTGGCATAAATATTTAGTTGTTTTCCCAGGAACCAGTGCACTGAATTTTCAGTTATACCTCCTGGGTGGCCTGAACAGGTGGAACCAGGATCGGGGCAATGCAGCAGTAACCACCAAGCCGTCAATATTCATGACATACTCCGGGGATTTGGTCCACTGTGTCAACACCAACTGCCTGAAGGTGACTGGCCGGGCATTTCTGCCAAGCTTCAGGCCACCTGCCAAATACACTAGTATGTCTTTGGTATTCATATCGGGCTTCGTATACATATGATTTGTGGGTTGTCAGTGTTCACACAAAACATGATGCAGATTTAACTCTGATATGTAAATTAAACGGTATCCATACAATGCTTTGAATAGCACTAATAACGTGTGTGTGTGTCCTCCCTGGCTACTTTATCGCTTTGACTTTTCTCACAGGCTGCTTTGTTTTCTCTCTGCTTAGTTGAGCAACATTGTTGCTCTGTGGCAGAACCTGCTGGATTACGACAAACAGAGGGTGGAGTTTGCTGCCAGACACCAGAGCAGGCTGGACACAGGGAGATTCAGGTCACCAGAGAAGAGGCAGGAGTTCACCCCAGGGGTGGAGAGTTTGAAGAAGCACAATTTCCAAAGGACTGGACTTTCAGAAACAACGGGATTGCTATCTTCCCAATTACTTATCTTTGGTGGAACGCGAGTCATTTGGTCAATCACAATCAAGATAAAAGACAGCATCATCTTTCCCATGGATAAAAGCTAATTTTCGCGGTCTAACACCTGCATTACTTTTGAGGTAAGTCTCGATATCTGCCAATGATATAATATGCTGTGTTACTTAAACTTGATTTACTGAAATAATCTTACTTAAGCAACGTTACGTGTTTCGTGATCCGTCAACTTTTTCATGTGTTTAACGTTATTTATAATGGAAAGATTGTATGCTAGCTAGTATTCACATTAGTGAATTGTGTGTAAACGTTAGCTAAGGAAGGCTATCTCCACTGCATCATTATTGTTATCTGATATCGTATGTCATTGTCCTAAGATATGACAGAAATAAAAACGAACACGTAGTTCTAATGAAACAAGACACACCTGTGTCTGATTTAATGAGTGATGGAACCACCTGCTCTGGCGGGAAAAAGAGCCCTGACCCAGCCGATAATATTTGGTCAATTCCTTTCCAGAATGAGAGAGCTTAAAGAGGAAGACACTATTTATGTAGCACAGCTTGATTCAGGGCTGAGGTGCAGATGGAGCTGGGCCTGGCTAAAGATAGAGGTCAGGACTGAGGTCAAGGGAGTTGAGCACAGTTTCCCGCTGTCACAGTATTTAAAAAAAAAAAATGATAAAGCGGGGTATTCAAAATGAAGCCTTTGCTTAAAGGAAATAAATTACAGCAACAAGGGCTCTCATGCTCTTTTTGCACACTGCCAAACAGGTGCACCGTCAAAAGGTGTGCACTGTAATGACTACAGCCATATCCTTCCAGTCCCAACACAAAGTGCTCCCAAGGGGCCTGAAGCCATGAGAGAGCGAGTTAGGGTGCCTGTACCTACATTTCAGCGGGTTGCTAATGCAGAGGTGTGTATTAAATAGGCTTGTAGTTTCATATGTCACTAATTCATAACTACTATTTCATTGTTTATAGGCAACTTGACATTTGCTGATAGGCTAATGTTAGGCTACATAGGAGTAGGCTACATTACCAGGACTAATTGTATATGGTGTGTTCAGTCAATTTAGAGACTGTAGATAAAATGTATTGCAATTAGTCTACACTCTAACAGCTTTACAACAACAATGGAACTTAGTCACAGGGTTATAATAAAAGGCAGGGTATTTACAAAAGTTTTACTGATGAAAATCTAATGTTTTCTTTGTCTAGGCGATGGTTCTCGCTACTCTTGCCGAACACACTCCCTTTCACCTTGGCACCAGTGATGGTGAACTTGGCCCAAGCACTGGCTGAGGACAAAGTAGCGCTGAGTGGGCTGGATCTGGCACACACTGGGTCTTTTCGATGTCAGTAGACACAGAAGACTGGCTCCACCTTTCGTAGAGTGATGTGGAATATTTTGAGAAGGTCGCCTTGACCCTAAAGTGGTCCAGGGAAGTCTGGCCACTATTGATCCAATCAGTTTTCACTGGCCGGGCTCAGGAAATCTATTCAGCACTCTCCATAGAGCAGAGGTCGAGCTATGACGTGGTTAAAACGTCTATTTTGCGCGGTTACCAACTCGTGCCGGAGGCCTATAGGCAGCACTTTAGGCAGAGTAGTAAGACTGACTGTCAAACGTATATTGAGTTTGCACGGGAGAAAGAAACACGATTCGACCGTTGGTGTTCCGCCAAGGGGGTGGATAGCCAGGCCAAGCTGCGGGAGTTAATCCTGCTGGAGGAATTTAAAAACTGCCTCCTTGGCGCGGTTACCACCTACCTCAATGAGCGTCAGGTTGAAACTCTGCATGAAGCTGCTGTCATGGCTGACAAATTTGTTTTGACTCATCAGGTCTGCTCCAGAGACCAGCACAGGCCTGGTCCTCAATTCCACTGAGGGAGAGTATTGCGTTCTTCAGGTAGCCCAGAGCGGACCTGTTTCTATTGCAAGAAGCACGGCACTTGGTGGCAGAGTGTCCTGTGTTAGAGAGGAAACAGGCTGCGAAAGTGGTCACTCTGATTAACGCTACTCCTCATCCAGCATTGTCAATGGTAGAATCCACTAGTGACTTGAGGTCTGGTTACGAACCCTTCTTGAGTGATGGTTTTGTGTCTCTGCCTGATGGACACAAAACATCTTACACCAGTGCGCATTCTCCGCGATACTGGAGCCTCACTGTCGCTACTTTTGCATTTCTGCCTCTTTCGGGTGAATAAAAAATTGGCACCAGCGTTCTTGTGCGTGGCTTTGAGATGGGCTTGACCATTGTGCCACTCCACCAGATTGAGTTAAAGGCTAACGTGCTTACCGGCAGTGTAGCTGTTGGCGATTGTAGAGCTTTGCCAATTCCGGGAGTCACGTTTATTCTAGGGAACGATATCGGTGGTGGTGGTAACGTTTGGACTAGGGCTAATTCGGAAGTGTTTCCGCAGGTTGCTGAACCTGTGATTCACGAATGTGCGCAGCGACATCCCGATGTGTTCCCCGCCTGTGCGGTTACTCGCGCTATGGCGAGGGGAGACTCCTCGGAGTGTAGGGAGCGCTCATCCTCTAGTGGTCCTGACTGATTCGTTTTGTGAGTTATCTAATTCCTCTTTTGACACTCTTGAGAAGTCGTCAACCAGTGTTCGTCTTATTAGGCCTGACGAGCACGTTGAGAGACAGGGTGTCCGTGAGAAGCGGATGCTGAAGGAAAGACCTGCGGTGGTGGGCCAGTCATTTGATCTTGTCGCTCTTGTTGGTCCACTTGTGCAAATAATGTGTGCTGCTACTCTGGTACCTACTCTGACACTTTTGGTTTCTCCTCCTGTGTTGGCTGCGCCTGAGTTCTCAAAGCCTTTCTTTCTGGCGGTTGACGCGAGTGATCGAGGTGCTGGCGCTGTCCTTCTACAGTTAGGTGATGATGAGGTCCAGCACCCCGTTTGCCACTTCACAAAGAAGTTTAACAATCAGCAACGGCGGTACTCAGCCATTGAACTTGCAGTCCAACACTTTCAGGTATTTTTGGGAGCATTCGAGAAGGTTGTTGTATGTAGCGATCACGACCGTCTTGAGCTTCCTTGCTGCGTGAGAATTGCTAACCAACGGTTGATGCGGTGGAGGTTGACCTTGCAGCCCATCGAGATCAAAAATGTGCGGGGTACTGATAACGTCTTAGCAGATGCTCTGTCAAGGGCACCATAGTCTTGGTTCTTCGTGTCTACGGTTAAAAAATAACAGTATGTCATAGTTTTTGTGTGTGTTTGTGCGTGTGAGTGGATGTTTGACTCTGGTGTGCTTGGTCATTATCTGTTGTTCATTGTTACAGCATAGCTGTATAGTTTTATGTTTTTAAATAGTGCTGCATGCATCCGTGGTTGTGGATGTTGTGCTTGGCGATATGTAATTATATATGAGTTATGGAGACTATAGTCACCATTTTGGGGTGGAGGTGTTATGGTCCTCTTTAGCCTCCGGGTGGCGTAGTTCTGTTTAGTTTGTGCCTGCTCTTTTCTGTTTGATTAATAGGTTTCAGGTGCGACATATGTTCGGGGCTGGAGCCGTTCCATTTATAAACCATGTCCTGCCGTGGATGAGGACGCGATGTCTTGCCAGTACCGAGTGGCCTCACGTCCTGTTCCCAACGTCAAGATGATGATCTACTTTTGTTGTTTGTTCAATTAGTCTTTTGTTAATAAATAACCCCCTAGACACGAGCCCCTTTGACTTTTTGTCTTTAATGTTGCAGTCAGCGAGGCTGGCCGTAACACCGGTAGTGACTGCACACCTCGCCTACGCGATTAAGCGCGGTGCTGACTGTATAGACTGCCTTTTAGTACTGGTCGGTGGGGACAGACCGACCAGTACCAACTTATATTTTTCCTTACTTCAGGCTGTTGGGGAGGGTAAGGGACTGCTAGGTGTGTGCAGAGATCACCATGGTTGGCTATTGTCTGGCTTAAGACAACTTTCCTCTTTGCTGTGGGTTGCTGTGACTTTGCTGTGGGGCTTTGGTTTATTACTGTGCATTCAAATATCTTCTTATGAACTTCGAAAGACCAACCTCAGAAAACCTCTCCGCCGGATTCATGATCGCCTGGAAATCGCCAAACTGGCCGTATCTGTGCACTTAAATTGCACTTGCATACTTAAATTGAACGCGCGTTCTCCTGCACCTGGATTTTCATACAGAAACGCCCCGCCAGCTCCTTATAAGGGCATGCAACTGAAGAGACGTGTGTGCACTATCCACAGACTCCAGAGGCAATGCGAAAGCAACTTCAGACTGGTCAAAATCATGTCAAAGCGGAAAGCAAGCACCAGTTGAGTAAACACAGACCTAACTTCACCGGTGCAAAGCTGGAGGTATTGTTGCAGAATGTAGATGTGTCCATTCTATTCCACTATGGCTAGATTAAGTTTAGTGCTTGTTGATTTATTCACTTACATATGCAGTGTTCGTGTAGTGCTCTTTATTTATTTTAGGACATCACGATGCCTCGTAGAATCATGACTATAAATGTGAAACGTAATTGTTAATGATACAAATATTCTCAAATGTATTATTATGATTATAATTTAAATCCGAGGATGTCTGTAGAATTGATGTGAAAGCAATCACCAACGATTTCTCACAAATGCAGCCCTTAAGAACATGGGCGAACTCCAATCTGGCCGACTTACGACTGCCGTTTAGCGTTCTTAAATTCTGTTGTAAATTAAGAACGAATGCCAGATGAGAGAACTTTCATGAATGCAAGAAAAGTGTAACATTTCTTCTTAACTGCGTTCGAGAATGCGGTCGATTATTAATGCAATATACAACTATTCAATAGTTGTGAATTAATATTTTATTTACAGTTTTTTACGATTGGATAAACACTAAAATCAAAAGTATTACACAATTATCAAAACCTTCACTCAAGGAGCAAAACAACGGCTCAGATTTGCACCACTATAAGCGACCATGCCATTTTCCAAGATGTCAATCAGGTCTCTATTTCTACATTGGCACGCATCCTGACCAAAAATCAGGTTCTGATGAAACAGATTTAATGAGTGCCTTTTGAGCGTAACTCAGAGAGGGTCAAACAGCTGCGGCATGAGTATGTCGAGGTATGTATTGTTCACTTTAGCAACTAATGTTGCATACCTTTTTACATGTAAATGTACTGTACACTAAATCTATGCTGAACTACACAATCTTGTCTGCCACTGTATTTCAGAGTTTTACAGATGGATGCTGAGGCAATCCCTCAGGAATTTATATATATAGATGAGGCAGGGTTCAACCTCACAAAAGTTAGAAGGAGAGGCAGAAATATTATTGGCCACAGGGCTATCATCAAGGTCCGGGGCAACGTGGGAGTAACATCACCCTTTGTGCTGCCATCACCCAGAATGGGGTCCTCCTCCGTCATGCCAATATGGGCCCTTATAACACAGCTCACATCCTCACATTTTTGGACCGATTGCAAAACATCATCACTGCAGTTAACCAGATGCACCAGATGCAATTCACTGTCTTCTGGGACAATGTGTCATTCCACCGCTCTGCTCTGGTCCAGAACTGGTTTCAACACCATCCACAGTTCACAATTATTTACCTTCCACCAGGTTCCACCGTTTCTTAACCCAATCGAAGAGTTTTTCTTGGCATGGCGTTGGAAGGTGTACGATCTCCGGCCCCAGGCTCAGGTACCCTTCATTCAGGCCATGGAGGAGGCCTGTGACCAAATTGACGCTGCGGCAGTACAAGGATGGATTTGACATTCCAGACGGTTCTTCCCACGTTGTCTTGCCAATGAGGATATTGCCTGTGATGTGGATGAAATTCTCTGGCCAGATCCAGCTAGGCAGAGAGATGATGTATATCATTTTCTGTAATGTATCTTTTTTTTCTTGTTATGTTTGTCCGATAGCTTACACAGTATGTAGTTATGAAAACTGAGACATGTTTCGTTGTTTTTGTTGTGATTCTCCATGTTGACAAATTTGGGTATATGGAGAAAAATAAATTATATTTGAATCAGTCTGCAGCATCGGTCTTGTGTAGTGTTTAGTGAATGTATTGTATATTTGCACTTTCGCTGTGTACTTCACTTACACTACTCTAATCACTGATAAGTAGGTTTGGAACAGCAGTGTGTAACTGGTACAAACAGAATTAAGTCATATGTGTTTCATATGGTAACAAAATATGGTTTTGTTAAATTAGTGTATAGTTTTTACAAGAGTGTTTCATTTTGCAAAGGATCTGAGGTGTTTTGCTCATTGGGTGTGTGGTTGTGCTAATTGTGTGAGGTGTTTTGAAAAACAAAACAAAACGATCAAAATCGTGCTTAAGCCATCGAGAAAAACTGTACTATATCAGTATGCTACTTTGTACGCACTCATTTCCCAATAGGCTACCGAGGCAAACGATATAGGTAGGCTACCCTCAAGGTCCAAAATTAACACCCTCCAAGCGCCAAATGCGTGTAGATTTTTTATTTGATGCGTAAGTTTCGAAAGCCACCCAACACTTTGACGGGCGTTTTTTTTGCAAAAAAAAAATCAGTATTGATGGCTTAGCGCCAGTAAGATGAATGTAACATTCTAGTCCTGTCAGACAATAGTGGCTTGCGTAGCATACTAGCTAGCGTTAACGTTACTTCAGAGGTACAGTACGTAAAGGACAAAGCCCGCAACAATAGTGTACATTTGTTGTTAGTAATAAAACCATGAAATTGGAAGCGATTGTAATCCATGCACTACCTGCATTGTGGTCTGTCGTGCTCAAGCTCAGCCTCTCCATACAGCACAAGCTTTTAAACGGGAGCGTGCCTATGTTCCCTCAGCCCTATATTCAAAATGGCGATTTTTGTACCTTTTTTTTTGCAACATGAACATGCAAATCGACTGTATAATTGTGGAGGAATTGATCATTTACTTTAGGCATGCATTTGTAGGTGTTTTTGTCCCAAAAACGGCTGGGGCTTAAACAGGAAATGTGGGACCATAGGGTTTAATTTTCAGAAAAATCTAGAAATGTGGGAACATAGGGCTGTGGGAACATCGGGACTCATTTTCAAAATTGTACCACGGAAGAAAGTGGTCAGTCAGAAACTCTACATACTTTGCCGAGGTCATTTTCACACTTAGCTCTCTTAACCCTACGCATTTGTTTGGCAGAGATCTTCCTTATTTTGCCTTTGTCTGAACGAACCCGCTTGTGCTGTGAATCGGTGACAAATTTCTTCACCGTCCGATTATCACGCGCAATTCTTTTGGAAATATCCAATGTTGTGATACCTTGGCCAAGGTATTACACTATTTGCCGCTTTTCAGCAGCAGAGAGATCCTTTTTCTTCCCCATTTTGCCTGAAACATGTAGCTTGCTTAATAATGTGGAACATCCTTCTTAAGTAGTTTTCCTTTGATTGGGCTCACCTGGCAAACTAATTATCACAGGTGTCTGGGATTGATTTCAATCATCCAAATAGCCCTGAGACACAATACCATCCATGAGTTTAATTGAAAAACAAAATTAATGTTTATGACCCTTAAATCCAATTTGCATTATAATGTGGAACGCCGTGTATGTATGATTACTGAAATTTTCTTTGAGCACAGGGTATCTGTAGGTCCTTTTATGCTTTTTCATAGCGAGGTGATTCTTAGTGAATACTTAGTTCTAAGTTATAATTGGTATGCATTCCTCGTGTGCATTTTGGTACATTGAACCACAATTTTCATGTTATTTTCTTAATAGGGCAGTCAGACACTTGTCCATACACTGCGTGACAAACAGCTGCAAGTTTTCATGAACTTCCTTGCCTGCTTTGTCAAATCCGAACACCTGAACCTGATGCCCAAAACTCTGGCTACCCTGGAAATCGACAACAAGCTGCTACCTTTGAGAGAGATGTATGTGGGGCGGGAGGCTGATCGATTTAGAGCGGCACATCCACAACACCCTGTGAGTACATCAAATTGTGTACTGTAATTAGAATGATTAATGATTGATTAGGAGCAGGGTTTGTATGACTGCATGTACAGTGTTGTTGATCTGTTTCAGCTGCTGAAGCCATTCCTGCAGGAAGTGTCCCAGGCATACAACACATGTGCTAAATACTATAAAGCTGCCTTTACAGAGCGAAATCCTGCAGTCTTTGTCGGCCGTGGACCCAGTTGTGAGAGGGCACTCTCAGACTTTATTCAAACTGAGGAAACTCATTAAACTGATGGTTCACCTGCTACCACTGGATGCTGACTGAAAAGTCTCTCTCAGCCAGTCTCTCCCTCATGAACATGAGGCACCGTTTAAATAGGGTTGCCCCTATGCTGCTAGCTAGCTTATCCAAGTGTTGCAAGAATAAAATGGCGCTAGGTCACTGAACCGTCTCTAAACTGGGTGTGTCAGTGGGGTGGGGTCGGTCCAAGGCCATGTAACCAGACTCCCTACATGGGCATGCTTCAAAATCTACGTAGACTTTGGTCGTAATCCCATTGGATGCACTCAAGCATATCGTTTCTGACATAGAGGAACCACAACAAAGCCGCGTGAGTTGTTTTTTTTCCCCCAGCGTTTTTGGGTTGGGAGACATGCCAAATACCTAAATGAATGTATAGAAGCACTAAAAAAAGTGGAATTTTCATACTATGTCCTAGGGCTGGGCGGTATGACGGTATATACCATGCAACGGTAGAAATGTGTCTACCGGGAGAGATTTGGCTATACCGTTTCAACCGCGGTATACTCTTATTTTGAAATCCAATCGATTTATTTTTAGATAATGACCTCCGAACTATACATCATCCCGTTTATTACACGGTTACTTGCCAAAACGATAGAAGACATTCCTCCAAAATACTTTTTAAACGATTTTGTTGCCGTTTTGTGATTTCCGCTTAGAAAAAATTGTTCTTCAGGCAAATAGAACTCTAAAGTTCAGGTGTTGCGTAGCAACCCATTACTTGCTGAATTCAAGTTACGTTAAATGACCGGACTACTTGCGGAATGATATGAACGATGTGAATTAGAAGCACAAAACCCGTTGCCAATGATAGCGGTCATTACTTTATCGCAGCAGTGAAAATAAAGAAATTACAGACCTGTGAACGTCGGGGTGGCCCATTCAAATGAACAGAACTTTTTTGAACATTCTGAAGAGCCGTATAATACGATGCCCAGTACAATTTTTAAGCACATAACCTACAAGGACTTTCATGCCTACTTGTTGATTAATCCTCGACTGTTGGGAAAGGTTCAATGGACTGAAAAGTGTCTAGTGTAGCTATTTATTTGCAGATTCTGTTCCATTTTTCTCAATGATGGTCAAATATTAGTAGTTAAATATGCACCATTTCGATAGTTTAGATTTCTTTTCAGTATTTCAAAGTGAATGAGCTGTGGAAGCGCAAGAACAGTGAGCGTATAGCGGTTCCATGGCAATCTTCCGAAATTGTCAGCACAGCAACGGGAACCACTATAGCCCACATGCACATCCCAATGAATCACACAATCATAAACATATAAATGCATTTATTTCACAAGCATGAACTTTAATTCAGAATATTATTATACACACATGGCATTTGCATCGCGATGATGATACAAAAATACTTTTATGATTGCCAACGCATGCATGCTTTGTCAGTGCTTGACCAGATATGCCTTATGTCCTGCGACAATCTGCCGGTGATTTCCTTCGCATGAGTGGTACCCCATATTCAAAACCAGAGTTGGCTAAGTTAACAAATATTGCCTAGGAAAAGTTATATGCGTGATAACCCGGTGAGCGTCTCTGCTGCGCAAACTAAATGCTGTGTGTGTTTTGTGCCACTTAAAATATTTAAATTTTTTGCCAGGGGGACTATTTTTCGGAATATAGAGATTTTGGAATATCGGGCTTTCAGAACAATGGGCCGTCCCCCATATAGCAGCGATTATCAGACATATACATGTATGTATGTCTATGGCGATTATAGGCTTACCATCGAGATTCGAAGTAACATGGAGACAAAACTTTTTTTGGTACTCCACGTAGATCATACACCTTTGAATATAAAAACGACTCAGTGAAATCGGTTGAGAAATGTAAACGCTATAGTGCTTTTTATCCAGAAAAAACGCAGCTCTGTCATTTACTTGCGTCTGTTTACAGGCCAGTCTTCACCTCACCAATATGGCGGCGACGTTAGCACGTTGCAGCAACAACGTGCTATACTGGCCACTATTGCTTAGGCCAATAGCCTATTGAGGCAGTATTGTTTCTTCACCTTAGTGTTCTTAAGGGTCAATAAATAAATGTCTGTGGACACATTTCGACACCGCTGAAGTGTCCTTATTTTAAAAAAAAACCCCTCAAATCCGGTCACCCTACGTATAATAAACCGTGATATATACCGTAACCGTGATATAAAATTACAAATACCGTAATAGTAGGGGTGGGCGATATGGCCAAAATCTTCTATGTCTCCTTTAAACTTGTCGGTGATGGCCCACTTCAAGCCCAAGAATTCCAACTTGAAGGAGCTGTAGTTCTGGTCATTGCATTGTGTAAGCTCCTGCTGGCATAAGCAATTACGCGCTCCCTGTCCCCTTGTACTTGGGCCAGCACTGCTCCGAGACCATGCAAACTGGCGTCAGTGTACAGGGGAAAGGGCAGACCAAAATAAGCAAATGCCAAAATAGGTGCTTCAGCACCTGGATAGATGCCTCACACTCTGGAGTCAACGTCACCCGGGCAGTCTTTGCCCCCCCCTGTCCCCTGCTGCAAGCCATGCAACGGGGCAGCTACTTCAGCAAACTTGGGGATAAACCGGCGGTAGTAACCGACAAACCCCAAGAACGAGCGCACCTCTCGTACAGTAGTCGGAGTGGGCCAGTTCCGTACAGCCGCAATTTTCTCAGGGTCTGTGGCCACTCCCTGTTGGCTAACCACATCCCCCAGGTACCGGACTGACCTCTGGAACAGCCGGCATTTCTGGGGGTTAAATTTTAGCTTCGTGTCCTCGTAACTTCTGAAACACTTTCTCCAAGTGTTTGAGGTGGAGGTCAAAGTCTGCGGAGTAGACGATCACGTCATCCAAGTAGATGAGGAGGTAGTCGTGGACTTGGCCACCCAGACACCGCTGCATGAGGCGCTGGAAGGTTGTCGGGGCATTGCACAGGCCGAACGGCATCCGCTCAAACTTGATGAGGCCCATGGGTATTGTAAAGGCAGTCTTCTCCTTATCCCGCGGATCCATTTAGACCTGCCAATACCCACTGGCCATATCCAACGTGGAGTACCAAGCCGCCTGCCGCAGGCTGGTCAATGACTCATCAACACGTGGGAGCGGGAAAGAATCTTTGTGTCACAGCGTTCAGTTTGCGGTAGTCCACACAAAACCACCCTGACCCATCTTTTTTCTTGACTAGGACCACTGGCCCACCTCAAAGTCTAAGAGGGCATATCCGACATAAGGCAGCTGTAGGCCATTCGCTGCCCGTAATGAGAGCCAGAAGATATCGCTCGCCCCCATCACTCGTTCTTAGGAACTTCAGTCTGAGTTCCCTCCTCAGCCAGCCGCCAGATGGTGGCCGAGGGAGTGAAAAATCCTGGGGGCAGTTCCTCCGCACGTGGCCAGCTCTACCACATTGGAGGCAGATTGGTTGCCCCTGCTCGTCCCATTGTGGACCCTTGTCTGTTCGCCTCTGCTGGTTGGGGTCAGTGTAGCTTGATTTGGGTGGGGTCAGAATGGAGAGGTCAGGTTTAATTGGCTGGATTGGTCAACCAAGGAAAGCATAGATGGGCGGTGCTTATTACAGGTTTAAATATGTTAGCGGGAAGGTGTTCTGACAGATCTATTTCCGGTATACATCTCTTTACTGTGGCTTAATTAACTACAGTAAATTTGTTGGAACAACACGTCCTGAGTCTGAGTTTCTGATTGTGAAAATAGTTTAAGACTTAGAATTGGCCACGACAAGCACATAGGGGAGGCAAACCTAACCTCTGCCTCAATGAAGGGGGCGTGCAAGAGCCTGGGAAAAATGGACTTCCAATCCAGTGAAGTGATAAATACATAATGGGAGACTAATGCCAGAGCTAAAAGGTTTGCTTCAAACGACAGGACAGAAGATAACTTTTGCAGCTAAACTCCGGACCAAACTCGGTTGACGGTCATTTCTTTTATGTAAATGTAAATTTTTCAAAAGTTACAGAGAAAAAGACACTGTACTATCCGATAACACCGTTATTGTAACCAGCAAAAATGGTTGACGTGATTTGCGAGGCGTCTGCCTGACTTTAGCACGTTAGCCTACGTTAGATAGCATAACGTTCTTGCAGCACCAACGTCACACGTTACCGTAAATGCCATCTTAAAAAGGCCGCTCGAAACCAACACTTTCACCCGAAAGACATGTCTTGTAATACACCGTGTCTATTACGGCATCGAGGCAGCTACCTTCCATTTCGAAAGACTCAAAATAAAAAGCGTGCCTGTCATGGTGACATGGGTTGGCCAAACGAACAAGCTTGAAAAAAATATTCATGACAGCTTGCGTTTGCAGATTACTTGGAGGATTACTTGCAGCCACAGCAGAAAAAGACAGCAGGAAGGAGAGAAATACAGACAGAAGAAGCAGGGAGAGGACAATGACATGATAATGACATACACAAAGCCAAATCAACCGGATTCAAAGAGCGGTCACTGACATTCCAAAAAGCATGGTATGAGAAGTATCCCTGGCTACATGTTAGTATGGGTACTGAGGGTGTTTTGTGTTTTCACTGCTCTAAATACTTTAAGACAGGGAAACCAGCACAAAAGCCAAGAGTATAGACCCAGCTTTTGTCAGTACTGGATTTCAAAATTGAAAAAAAAAAAAATGCCCTTGAAAATGTTCCATGCATGAGAAATCAGAGGGTCACAAAGTGGCTGTTACAACTGCTGCCTATGAAACCAGGCCCGTTACTACACAGTTGAGCCGTGCAGTCAGTACACAGCAAGCAGAAAACAGAGCTAGCCTGTTAAAAATAATAGGAGCTGAGATGTTTCTGGCGAGGCAGGGATTGGCCTTTAGGGGTCATGAACATTATCAAGGTAACCTTGGCCAGCTTTTAAAATGCAAAGCTGAAGGTGATCAGTCATTCACTAAGTGGTTATCAGCAAAGAGAGGCGTGCACACATCTTGGGACTGTCAAAATGAGCGGGTAAATTTGATGAGTTCATCAATTATCAGAACAATTGCAGATGAGATCCGGTCCTTACCAGTGTTGCAATATTCCATTATTATGGATGGAACAAGGGATGTCTCTGGTGTTGAGCAGGAGGCACTGTGTCTACGTTATGTTGACGCTGATTTGTTGGTGCACGAAGACTTGCTGTATGAAACAACTTCTACAACAGGTGAAAACCTTGCCAAGATCATTTTTGACGTTCTGTTGAGGCTGAATTTGCCAATATCGGGCCTCAGAGGTCAGGAATATAATGGGGCTTCAAATATGGCTGGAAAGCACTCAGATGCACAGGCTGTTATTCAGCGAGCACAGCCACTAGCACCATATGTACATTGTGGAGCACACCGTGTCAATTTGGTTACACAACAAGCTTGCTCAGCCTCCAATGTTGTGTGAAATGCACTTGACTGGATATGACCTTGGCACATTTTTTGGGCAGTCTGGTAAACTGAAAGACAAGTTTAAAGCCATTGTTGCAGCTGAAGCTGAAGGGTCAGCTGTGTCCATCAGGCCTTTAAGTACCACAAGGTGGACTGTGCGCTCACCTACTAACCGTGCTGTTCTCAGCCAATATGGGAATGGTGCTAAATGCGCTAGATGAGATGGCTGCAAGTCATTCTGAGTCTGCAAGCCGGGCAGAGGGTTTACGTGTTCGACTGCAACAGGGGGTAGTGTTGTACTGGGACTTCTGCTTGCTTTAGATGTGATTAGTGAACTAGAGGTTCTGAACGCGTCTCTCCAGAAAAACACTCAGACAATGGAGGGCATGCTGTCTGCAGTCTCGCTTGTCCAAGACAGCTTGAAATCCAAAAGAATCACTGAAGACTTTGAGGCGATCTTTAAGGAGGCAGAGGACAAGTGTGACAATCTGTCTCTAGGGCCCATTGTTTTACCACGCACACATAGGCCCCCTAAAATATTTTCTGGTCAGGGTCCTGCATACACACCTGGATCAGCTGTGGATTTTTACAGACCAGAGTTCTGCTGTGTGTTAGATACAGTAGATGCACAAATCACTGAGAGGTTTATGCAATCAGACATTCAAACATTAAAAGAACTGGAAAACTCACTCCTGACTCCCAAGACAGACGATGCAGCAGTTCGCAAATATCCTGAACTGAATGGAGAAGACTTGAGAGTCCAACTGGCCTTGTTTAAAAACAAGTACAAGGTCAACACAACTGCAGATGCTGTGCATGCTTTGAAAGAAATGCCCCCTGAAGTCCGTGGCCTGTTTGATCAGGTAGAGACACTAATAAGAGAGACACCAACCGCTACTACTAACAGAAGGCCTACAATCAAGGATGCATCTGCCGGTTACAGCAACCCAGGTTGCTCTTCCAAGTCTACCTCGGATCAGGATGTTAGCAGCAGTACAGTTGTTGGTAGCCAAGCTACTAGCTTTTTTTGTGTGCTTATCAATTCGGTGTAACTGAATGTCTGAAGGGGTACGGGACTGTAAAAAGTTTGGGAAACACTGCTCTAAGGCAACCTCCTTAACTCCCCTACATAAGAAACTTAAAGCACTCATGACAGAGCTAGGTGTGATGTACCTCTGGAGAGATATCAACCCAACAGGTCGTGACTACACTCACTACTCTCACCCGCACAGTGTATTCCAGAATTGATTTTTTTTTTTTTTTTTTAAAGGAGATCACCACAGAATACACAACTGTGAGATTGGAGATATTGATCTGTCAGACCACGCACCTCTTCAGTTATCTTTACAAATAAGCAACAACCCCTTTAAATTCATTATGGAGGCTAAACACTTGCATCTTGAATAACCAACTATTTACAGCAAAAATGAAAGCTGAAATTGACAGAACACTGGTGGAAAATGACAATGAAGAGGTAGGCACAGACATTCTATGGGACACATTGAAAACTGTTCTGAGAGGGGAAATTATCTCCTACTGCTCACGCAAAAAGAAAGAGAGACGTCCTAAATGGTCAGAATTGAACAGTGAACGGAAAGAACTTGAAATTAAACATAAAGAAGATCCAAAACCAGACCTCGCAGTAAGGCTCAAGGAAATTAGAAAATAATTGGATGAATTATACACATAAGAAATACAAAAAAATATGATCTATACAAAAAAAAAATATTATGAGAGTGGTCCAAAATTTGCAAAGCTTTTAGCAAGAAAACTACAAAAACAACAAGCAGATAGCACTATTTATAAAATTAGAGACCCAGTCTCTAAAAGTACTATATATAAACAAAAAGACACCCTGTAGTGACAAGTGTCTGCTTTCCAAAAGTACTATCAACACCTATATGCACAGCCACATTTAGAGAAAGAGAATCAAACTAGATGCTTCTTGAAATCCCTAAAGTTACTTATGTTGTCAACAGGACAAAGCAAACATCTAATTGCTGAAATAACTGAAGAGGAAGTGAATAAAGCTATCTACAGATTAAAGGCTAACAAATCCCCCAGCCCGGAGGGGTATCCCTCTGAATGGTACAAGACCTTCAAATCAGAGCTGATACCCACTCTGCTTAACACCTTTAATGCAGCTTTAAAAGATGGAAAAAATCCCACCAACCTGGAGGGAAGCAACCATCTCAGTCATCCCCAAAGAGGGAAAGGATAGATTGGAATGTGGATCATACAGGCCAATTTCAGTACTTAACACAGACTGCAAACTATATACTTCTATTCTTACAAAGAGACTTGAAAAGATCCTCCCACAGATTGTAAACACTGATCAAACAGGTTTTATGGCAGAGACAAACACATGACAATATAAGACGGTCATTACATATCCTGAATCATATACAGGAAACAAGATAGAGGCTCTTCTAGTCAGCTAAGCCTTTGATTCATTGAGCTGGACATACCTACACTGTAAAAAAAATATTTGGCCTTTTTGTTATCTTAACGTAAACTCTTTTGTCAAGTTGACTTGGATTCACCAGATGTGTTCAGATAACTTAATAATCTGTGTTTTTGTCGTGTAAACTAATGGCAAAATTTCAATGAATTGATACAAATTAATATTTCTTGTTGGTTCCACAACCGTCATTAGTTCACTTGCGTCTGGCTCTGCGGCACCTTTCGCACGCATGCGCATATACCCTGCGTGAATCCCTTCGATTTTCTTTCAAGGCTGTGGAGCGATGGCCATTTTGTGCTTGGATGGTGATGGAAATGTTGTAGGCTCCAACAATGTGGTTTATGGTGAGTAAAGTTCGCTTTACGAATTCATTTTTATTTCTGTATGATTTGAGTTTTGTTTGTAGGGGCGAATAGAAACAGAAAATAAATGATCCCTTGTACGTCGCTTTGGACAAAAGTGTCTGCTAAATGACTAAATGTAAATGTAATAATGGTAAAATCTGTGGTGAACTGACCTTGCAAACCCACAAGCTAAGCACTTGCTAACCGAAATGCAGCATTGAAGATTAGCTAGTTACAGTAGCTAGCTAGCTAGACTGTTTGCTTTATGCAAGACCAGCAGCAAGACAACGTCGACTAGATCACATTATCTTAAAATTGGTTTGAAACACACATTTGTTCAATTCAAACGTTCAAAATGAAACGGTAACGGCAAAGTATTAGGCTATATTACATTACTTTGTAACCATTAATGCTAGTTGGTTGCAAGAAGGACCGGTTAGCCAAGTAGATTGCTAGCTAATGTTAATGCATTTTCACTAGGGATGCACCGATACAACTTTTTTACAAACCGATACGAGTACGAGTATTTTTATTTGTGTACTTGCCGATACCGAGTACCGATACTTCTTAGATTTGGTCTCCATGAAAGTGCAATTAATTTGGAGGCAGATTTTATTTTATCCTCTGCAGATTATGTCAAGCCTATAGTACACAATTAACAGAAGACTATCCCAAGCCAAAAATAAACAGAGCTTTCTGGTTTTAACACACAAAAAAGCCTTCAAACAGACAATATCATCACATTAGACAAAATGCAAATATAACCAGATGAAGGCAATTCAATTCGCTGCATAGTTAACAACACAGTCTGCTTAACAAAAAGTGAACAGAACTATTACTGGATTAGCACAAGAGCACATTTCAGTTACAAAATGATCAAAAGAGTCTCCTGCTCAAGTACACAAACTATCACTTAACCTATGTGGCACTGTAAGTCTTTCTCTCTACCTCTCTCTCTCTGTATGTGCGTGCGCGTTTTTTTCTTTTGCAAGACGTCAGTTAAGATTGGTTGCTTCGGTCTTGCGCCACTAGCATCAGTGAACTCTGTGTACTTAGCACTATGGTGTGTCTTCAGATGTTTAATCAAATTGCTTGTGTCAAACAAAGTACTTTCCTTTCCGCCCCTCGACACCGTAGCAGTGCAGATCTTACACTGTGCCTTACTCCTGTCGTCTCATTTATCTTAAAATGAGCCCAGATCGCCGTTAAGGCAGCACAACGGAATTGCTAATCGCTAACGAGATGCTAGCAGCTAAATTTAGCTAAACCTGTATACTGAAATACTTTGACACTATGACAAACTTTCCTAACACAGTCAAACATCAAGCAAATGCGACACAAGACGGCAAATAAGCTACTTACTAGTCTGGCAGAGAGTGGTAGGACAGGTAGGACAACAAATCACATTTTGTGTCAGCATAGCCCGGCCAGTTTGATGCAGTGAAATACTGTTGAGTGGTATCGGTGCTTGGTATCGGCAATTCAAAAACGAGTACGAGTATTTTAACGGAGTATCGGCCCGATACTGTATCGGTGCATCCCTAATTTTCACCTAGTTAAGCCTGATAATGCTTGAATATTGGCTGTTGGGGGCAGTTTTAATCGTATGAAGGCATGTCGAAAAATAAATAGAAAATAATGCAGTGTTTTTTTTCTGGCTCATAAGGCAGAAGTGGTGGTTAAGTTAGCTAGCTAAGCTACTCATGATTATGTGCATAAGCATGCATGTGCGTGTGCACCATGCCTTCATTTGGCTCAAGCATCACAGCCTAGCCTACTACACGTAATCAGACATTCTTATAATTTTGTGACTGAAGAAAGTGACATTTATTTCATGTTATTGTGAGGTAACAAAATAAAAGGGCCATACACTAAAATTTGATTAGTTGGCTTTACTTAAAAAAAAGTTGGGAAACCTGTTGCCTTAGAAAAAGTAAGTAAATGTTGTAAACTTGTTAAGGTTAAGTAATGATGAATTTAAAGATATTTGTTGGACATACTTGATAGAATAGAGTTACAAAAAGTTGTTAGTTCATGTGACAATGGAAAGTAAGTTGTCCTCACTTACTCCAGTCATTCAAACTAACTTAAATTGATAAGTTAAAATTAAGGGAAAATTTAAGGCTGGCTTACTTAAAACTATAATTTGCTTCTGAGTTCTGTCTACTTAACTGAATCCAGGAAACCCATTGCCTTAGCAAAAAAAAACATTTAGAAATGAATGATTGCAGATTATGGTGGGACTTTTGAAACTGCAATACCAAGCAATAGTACTCCACCTCACTACAATATGGTACTAACACATGTAGCATTTACGATTTCTTTTGACTTCAAGTTTTGCTGCTAAGCTTTGTCCTTGAAAGGTTACAAGATGACCTACAATCACAAGGTGACATGTTATAAGGGTAAGAAATTCAGAAGATTTGATTTGATTTGCAACCATTTAACTTAACTTAGATTTGGTCTCCATGAAAGTGCAATTAAAAAAACACAGAGCTTCTGGGTAGCTTTGTAGGTCGTCAAGAATGATGTCTCCCTCGAGGATTATTGCGATGGAGCATGGCTCAAGATGCAGCTGGGTTGGTCCTGGCTCTGCACTGTCTTCAGGGATGACTGTCAAAATGCCCATAGGCACCTGAGTGAAGTCCTTCGTTGCATCAGAGTCCTAGATCAAAACATTGGAAGGCATCCAGGAATCAATCTCCAAGAAATCAGTCTAATCAGCAATTGTGTAAAACTATCGATGCTTACAAAGTCGGAAGAATTCTGAGTCATCGTCACCAAGGAGGCATGGGAGACGTAGCGTTCTCATTGCACAGACATCCTTCCTCTATCAAAAAAGAGAAAAACAAAAAAGATGCACACACCTTAAGACAAAGATAAGATAGAGATAAAAAGGTACCACTTTACAATAAGGTTCCATTTATAAAGGTTTATAAATGGTTTATAATTAGGTTATAAACACTTTGGTTGTAAGTCATTAATAAGCCATTATAAATGAGTTATAACACAGTTTTTATACATCGATGCGGGCTCACTATTTGGGAAGATCCCCATCTTGGCAACCCACTGTCTATCCCTTAACTGGCTATACTAGCCCATTGCACACTCCCTACCATTCTTGTATCTGTTACTACCAGACCCGTAGAAATTACCCCACCCCCCCACAAAAAAATTTCAATTTGAATTACATGGGATGCACACTATGGTCTTATTGTCTTGTCTGTGTTTCCAGAGTTGATATAGAAATAAAGAAAAATATATTTAATTGTGCTTTCTTTGTTAGGTAGCCTAGTGACGTGACGACATAGGTTGTTTTGTTACGGTTTGTTTATTTATTGTTCTTCTGTACTATGTAGCCTCAATCAGGGCATTGCTGCAAAAGAGCCCTGTGCTCAGTCAATTCTCCCTGAATAAACAATGATGATGATGAAAAGTAAGCGCAACAACAGTGTCGGAGTCTGCCGGCTGCCGTCTGCAGGTAGGACACGACACGCCCACTTCCCCTCGTGAAATAGCTGCAGTTGCGAGAGGGAGAAAAAGAGAAAACGAAGTTGGAAAAAGGAGAAAAAAATTAGTGAAACTGAAGTCGGGGACAGCGAAAATAATGCCGAATGTGAAAGCGACATCACTACATCACCCGACACCGAAGACATTGTCGGAAAAAAGGGTAACGCGACGTCAGTTGTGTGGACGTGGTTTGGATACGGCAAAAATGACACGGAGCAGACGAAGCCGGTCTGCAAAATATGCCGGCGGTCGGTACCAGCCAGGACGGGAAGCACCACAAACCTGTTCAATCACCTGAGACGGCACCATCCCAGTGATTATACAGAGTTTGACTCTGCGGGCTCAAGTTTGCACGACACCAAACAAAGTGACAGGCAAGACCACTACGTCTCAGCGATTCTGTTCTGTTAGCAAAACAACAGTCCATCCAGTCGTGTTTTGCCGCCATTTCCCCATATGAAAAACAATCGAAGCGGGGCAAAAATATAACGAGCGCTATTACTTATTGCTTAGCTAAAGATATGATGCCCCTGAGCACAGTGGAGAGGGACGGCTTCAGGAAACTGATCAAAGTGTTGGACCCCAGGTACGAGCTCCCTGGCAGAAAGTACTTTTCTCAAACGGCGCTGCCACAGCTTTATGATGAATGCCGTCATAAGCTGTAAATTCATCTTAAGGATGTAAAATACTTCGCCACTACCACCGATCTTTGGTCTAGCCGTACATCTGAGCCATATATGAGTCTTACAATTCATTTCATTGACGAGGAGTGGGCTCTGCACAGCAAATGTTTACAGACAGTATACTTTCCAGAGGACCATACTGGGGAAATAATCAGCCAGGGGCTGGAGGATGCACTCAAATCCTGGGGCCTTAGGGAAGACCGACAGGTGTGCATCACAACAGACAATGGGGCAAACATTGTCAAGGCTGTTTCCCTCAATGACTGGACACGGCTGCAGTGCTTTGGTCATCGGCTGCACCTTGCCATTGGTAAGTTCATGATGATATCAAAGGAAAACTCATGCCAACATTAAATTTTGAGCTCTAATAATAGCTCACAGTGTAATGATTCGTATCCTTATACACTGTTGCCCATAAAGTTGGAATACAATGTTTATTTGTTACCTCTTCTGATGAAATGATTGTGATGTGATTTATTCTTGATATCTTCTCAAAATTGGTAACTGGGACTCAGTATGTAATCATTGCACCTGGTCAAAGGTAATTACTGATGTGTATAAATCGGAATAAAAAGAGGAATGTTTCTGAAAACTAAATTATTTCAACTTTATGGGCAACAGTGTACATTCTAAATGCCTCAATGTACAGGCTATCACCTGATAACAATTGATACTGATAGGTGATAATTCGATTATTATAACTAACATTTGGGATCTAAGATGTATTGGAATTAAGAGTTTATTATTGTATCACTGTACTTAACTTAAATTGAGGAAAAACAGGGACAACACCAGTGTGTAGGACCAGATTGCTGCTTGTTTGCGCTGGCTTACCTCCATCCCCCCTCCCTGTTGCAAGTCTTGAGTTCTGTCATGTTGTAAAATGTATGTGCTTATGTGCTGAGGTGTTTTTTTCCTGCTCCCACACTGTACTCCTCTAGGAGCATAGTCTGGGGGTCGCCTTTTTTTCTCTCCTCCCTTTCCTCATGTTATGCTGCAATTCTTCCCTCAACCTTGTCTTCCCGTCCTGTCTACCCCCTTGTCCGATGGCGCTTGTGTAGCGGCCGTGGAGATCTCGTGCAGGAGATAGTTTGGTGATACTATAGCCTGCATGGAGAATACCAAAAAAAATTCCTAGTATCTGTATACATGGCGAAATAAAGTTGAATTGAATTGAAGTGTATTTTCATATCAAGGATGTCATGACAATATTATGATTTATTATCACAAGACACAAACTAATTTTTAAATAATAATTACCTTTTTTCATCTACAGAGAGAAGTGTGAGAGACAAGAGAATAGAGAGAGCCATGGGTGTGTGCAAAAAAGTGGTTGGTGCTTTTTCATTCTCCTGGAAAAAGAAAAAAGAGCTAGCAGCTGCGCAGAAGGAGTTCGACCTACCTAAGCACCGGCTGATAACAGAATCACCTACCAGGTGGGGTTCTCGCCATGCAATGATAGCACGAGCACTGGAGCAGGAGAAGGCCATTTCAAAGGTTTTATCTGCTGATAGAAAAACAAGGCACCTGGCTCCCTCATGGCAAGACATCGAGGTCTTGGAGTCCATCCACAAGGCCCTTAATCCACTTGTTGAGTTCACCGATGCCCTCTCTGGTGAAACACATGTCAGTGTCTCTTGTGTGAAACCTGTCCTGCAGCTCTTCAATAAGGAGGTCTTGAAGCCAGGAGAGGATGACACAGAGCTAACCAAGGCCATCAAAACCACTATCACCACCTATTTGAATGAAAAATATGATGATGCTGCCACTGATGACCTCCTTAACATGGCATCCCTTGTTGATCCTCGGTTCAAGACCCGCTACATCCAAGATGACAAGGTAGAGACTGTGAAATCCAGAGCTGTGGCACAGATCCTAGGTAACTGTCGGAGCACAACGCAATCTACTCTCACATCCAGATTGGGGGGAGGCAGGGCAGATGCTGCAGCTTCAGCTCCACCAGCCAAAATGCAGAAGAAGACACTGGGCAGCTTTTTCAAGAAGTCTTACTCTGTTTCTACCTCTAGTCTCTTCGGCTCTTTAGCCCTCTGCGGCTCTTTAGCCCCTCTGCCGTGGCTCCCTGCAACTTTACCAAAAAAAAAAATATATATATATTTTTTATATATTTCGTCAACTAAACGAGGGGCCGCAATTGCGCTACCGTGAGCCGCGCGCTGGACTCCGAGTCGGGGGGGTGGGGGGTGGTGGAGGGAGTGAATGACGAAGCTCCGTTGATTTTTGGCCTCTGCATGTGGCTAATCAGTAGGATCTAAATCTTTAACTGGTGGTATGTGGCATCAGGAAGTACATGCCAGTAAACCGCCAATCAGCAGCTTTGCCCATTGACAGCCAAGTGCACGAACGAATACTGAGCGAGAAGTGTTGACAGGATTAAATTAAAGCTCGTAGTCAAAATGTTATTTAGCTGCAAGCTACTAAATGTTGTGGTAGACCTACCGTGTGTTGAATATTAAAGTTTCAGTACGTATAACATTATAGTTTGATGAACGATAACAAGCTCCTTTTACAGTCAAGTAGGCTATTGCTTTTACCATATGCATTTGGAGTCCTGTCCATCTTTGGATCCACATACTTATGCGAGCAGATTTTCTCAAATATGAACTATGTAAAATCTAAATATCGCTCGCGCCTCACAGATGTTAGCCTGCAATCCTGTGTAAAGATGAAAGTCACGTCCTACAGCCCCGACATAGACAAGCTCAGCAGTGATGTTCAGAAACAGAAATCACATTAAACAGGTGAGAACACTATCATTTAATAGGCTATTATTTTGCACAAATATATACAGTATATATTTTAGAACCTGAGCTGTTGTGTTGTTTTTTTTCATGTTCAGACTCGATGGTTGATTGCTGTAGGTGGCTGAGGAAAAATCAAGAGGATGACAACAAACCTATGTTTACCTGTTTATATGTTCTATATTATATGTTCTATATGTTTATACTTATTATATTCGTTCTATATGTTTTATTTATTTCAAAGTGTGTGGTTTTTTTTTGGTGGGAGAGATACCAAAATGGCTCTTTTGATACAAAAGGTTGCCGACCCCTGCTCTAGTCTAACAGATGAGCAGAATGTTGAGGCTGAACTGAACAGTTACCTGCTAGCTCCAGAAGCAGACAGTGAGACCAACCCCCTGGCATGGTGGAAAACCCACTCCGCATCATACCCCAGAGTGAGCTTCCTGGCAAAGCGGTACCTGTGTATTCCTGCCACCAGCTCGCCCTCGGAGCGTGCTTTTAGTACAAGTGGCAATATTGTGTCCTGCCATAAAGCAGCTTTAAAGCCAGACGTGGTGGACAGACTTGTCTTTCTTGCAAAAAACCTGTAATGGGGTAAATGATGTTCACTAGTGCACAAGAATAACTATGAATGGTTTACTATGTTTACATGTTGTGCAATTTTGGCTCAGATTTAATCTTTCAGGTTGTATTTGTGCCAGGGCCATGTTAACTCTTTTGGCACTTTAGATGTTCACTGTCCAGCCAAAGCAATTTGATGTGATAGTTGTCACAGCTGTTAGTTTATACTGTATAAAGTTTCAATAAGTAAAAGTTTATATTATTTTGTAAAGGTAGATGACTAATGTTTGGAATTACAAATGATGTGCACAACCTACCTAACTAGTTTAAAATATTTTAATTTTTTGCATTTTTCAATAACGCAAGAATAACTGGGCTGCAAGTGACATTCAAATTCAACTTATGAAATATTATTTTTCCACAATCTTTTGTGTGAAGAATGCTAAGTGGAGGAGGTTAACTATTCAGAACAAACGAAAATACAGGCTACTCTGATAATTCACTGATTTACTACATTGCACTTAACATAACAAATAGCGTTAGCAAGCATCCTCCATGAGACGTTCTGTTTTCCAACATAATAAGCAGTGGTGGAATGTAACGAAGTATTTTTACTTCGTTACTGTACTTAAGTACATTTTTACGTATCTGTACTTTACTTAAGTAAAAATAATAGTGCATACTTTTTACTTTTACTCCGCTACATTTCTACAATATGTGTTGTTACTCGTTACATTTTATGAACACAGTTTCGCCAAAATGTTGCCTATACAAAACTATGGATTACGTTGCTGTTTTGGAAGTTTAAACCAATCAGGTGGCTCTATCAACTCCGATGATATCGGAGTGCGCGTCTGGCAGCAGCACTAGCGGTAGCTTTGCCTGTTATACCTGAACATTCAACAGACAGCCTGACTACTGCCTATTCAACATGGATCCAGAGTCGGCCTGAACTGATCCCTCTGATATGAGCCACCCTTGGCCCTATTTAAAAGATATGTTCGAGTTAAAAGGCCCCAAGAATGACTGGAGGTTTCAATGCGTTTCCTGTCTCCCTCAAAAAAAGGAGTTGCTAGCCTTCAATAATTCGCCCTCAAATTTAAAGTAGCATATCGAGGTAAGCAGAGTGATTGCTATGCTACGTTAATGTCCCTGACTTTTGAATATTGATATATGTATTTAATTCGTTTACTGACATGATATTATAATGTTATCTAGCGAAATGCATGTTGACATACAGCAATAGCATCAAAAAACATGATTGTATCTTCATTATATATTTAACGTATTGGTAAGATGAAGCTGGTAGGTTAGCTTTCCCTTTTTTACACGTTTACAATTAAATAAAAGATTTAAAGATATCACATGGTGTCTTTATTGGTTTGGTATGCAAATAATCCCTGGTAGATAACTTGTCATCTGCAGAATCTACTAAACTTCAGTACTTCCTCCACCACTGATAATAAGTTATAGATATATGTCTATGATAATTGCTGCTAGACGCTCACTGTTTTTGTGCTCCCACAGCTCATTCTCTTTGAAATACTTGAATAGTGCGTCTTTAACTACTAATAATTGACCATCATTGAGAAAAATGACAACTTTTCTGTTAGCCATATCTCATATGCAGCAGCTACTAAAGCTAGCTTTGTTTATTGTTTCGATGGTAACATGAGCCGTCTCAGAATAATTCGCTTTTCAGTCGGCCATTTCTGATATGCAGCACATGAAGGTAGGAGAACAGAGGGCAAAGACAACGGTGCATGATTTGTATGCTAGGCTATTTGCAGATTCTGTTCCATTTTTCTCAATGATGGTCAATTGTTATTAGTTAAAGATGCACTATTTCGCACTTCCTATAGTGCATTGCAATGACGAATGAAAATGACTGGTAGCTCTGCTCGCAATAAATAAATAATAATAATAATGTTTTATATATATATTTTTTTTTTTATGACGCGTCGATTTCGTCGACTAATCGTTGCAGCTCTACTTACTTTAACTGCAGCTCTACTTTAACTGTGTGGTAAACCTGGGTTTATCAACGTTAGTAAGCAGTGCAATCTTGCTAACTAGCTAGCTGCAACTTGCTAGCTAGCAGCTTACACTAGAATTGTTGAGGTCATTTTTACCTTGCTTTTAAAATACTAGAACTATGTTTGATCCCCATATGTATTTCACTCATTGACTTTTCCTATAACCGTGTTATTCACCACATTTAGGGGTGTTTGTTTTGAATTTGGATTAATTAATTACGCCAAACCCACCTTTGATGTTTGTTGCCAAAAAGCTTTATTTTGGTCTCATCTGACCATATAACTCGGTCCCATTGAAAGTCTGACTTAAATTTGGCAAACTGTAGGCGCTTAGTTTGTTGTTGATTGACAGCAGAGGCTTTTTTCTGGCAACCCTCCAAAACAACTTGTGGTGATGGAGGTGGCGTCTGATGGTAGTTCTGGAGACTTTCTGACCCAAAGACTCAATTTACCTCTGCAATTCTCTAGCTGTGATCCTTGGAGATTATTTTGCCAGTCGAACCATCCTCCTCACGGTGCGTGGGGTCAATTTACAGATAGGTCCTCTTCCAGGCTGATTCCTTACATCTCCTGTCGCTTTGAACTTCTTAACTATTGCCCTGATTGTGGAAATGGGTATTTTCAACTGTTAAGATATTTTCTTATATCCTTTTCCGGATTTCTGCAGCTCAACAACTTTTTGTCGCACTTCGACACTGTGGTCTTTTGTCTTTCCCATCTTGATGAATGACTAAGGGTATTTGGCCTGTGTCACCTCATATTTATACCCGAGTGAAACAGGAAGTCATGGTTGACCACTAAAGAGTTCCTAATCAAACAGATGAACTTAAAAATGTAAAACATGACTGGTAATATACTTCAGTTAGATTTTAATTATAAGATTTTTTTAGGGGTGCCAATAATTGTGGCACCCATGTTTTGGAGAAATTGTTTTTTTTTTTAATGTCAAAAAAAAATTATTCTTTCAATAATTTTACTATTTTGAGTAAAATACCGAGAGGATAAACAGCAAAGACATATTTTTTCATAGCCTGTTTTGGTCACATTCACTAAGGGTGCCAATAATTGTGGAGGGAACTGTATATATTTTGAATAGGCCTGCTCAAATTTATTATAGCCTATTAACGAAGTTTGGAGTCAAAGCTATAGTGAAAAGGCAAACTGTGTTGGCTACAAACACTCATTAAAAACTGATGCTAATCATCTGGGAAATATTCTCTAACTGCAGTCAAGTTGTCATTGCTTGTGTCAAACCATTGTGAATTTTTTGTAACATTAAAACAGGAGACGACTTACTCTTTGTAGAAGACTGATGCTCGGAGCTCCAGTGGTTTCCTCAGGTGAACGAAACTTTCGAAAGATCAATCGCGCGCAATTCCAGGATGCTTTATTTTCATTTGTTGCTGGATTAAATCTTACCCAGATACAACAGATGTATTTTTCGGATTGGCTATTGTGTAGCCCTTTTTTTTTTTTTGATTGGCTGATAAGTGGCACCTCACGGCAGAACTCCAGGGGATTCGGGGAGACGTGCTAGATTCCTCCATGGTGAGGGCAGCGCGGCCAGGTCATGTTTGCGCTGCGGCACATTAAATAGCCTAGAGTTTTTTTTCAGCGTGAGAAATACGATGTGTGGCGGGAGTGCGTGACTAAAGACCGAAATGAGTGACTGTCACGCTCAATGCGTGACACTTGAGAGCCCTGGATATGCTTGTTGAAAAAACCTACAGGAGAAGACGCTAATAGCAATGCGCTTGGTCCACGATGCAATGGCTGGGCACACAGATGAAGCTCTTCCAAAAGACCTCAAGCAACACTGCAGAGGAGCAAGGACAAGATATGAGATGTATCTGGAAGACCAGAAGAAGTTGAGAGAGCAAACCACCAAAGAGAAGAAAAGAAAGGAGCTCCAGAAAGTGAAAACAAAGCGGCAAAATGTAATGACAAGCGCTGAAACAATGAAGAAAGAAGCACATGAAATGGCAGTCATGACAGAGAAGAAGCACGATTTTACACTGCTGTCAAAATCAAATGCCTATCGGAAAGGGGTTGCTGATAAAAAGGAAGAGGTGGCAGCTCTAGACAAAGCCCTGAAAGAGCTGCAAGAGTCTGTCAATAAGTTAAAGCAATGAGGTATGTGCAATAGCCTTTATGGCTGTGTGAAAGATTGTAATATTTATTGGTCACCCTCCTAAAGACAAATATAACACCATTTTAGCTTATGGAGATGACCAATTTTAACTCAAAATAACATTCTGTTTCAGACTGTAGAGAGGAGGAGGAAAAGGAGTGGAGAGGGGGAGGAGCCAGGAGGGCACAGAAGGAAAGAGGGAGGAGGAAGAGAAGAGGGGAGAAGAAGAGAGTAGAGGATGACAGAGGAAAAGGGAGAAGAGTGGAAGAGAAGACGGGAGCGGACACGAGAGGGGAGGTGTGGAGAGAAGAGGACATGATGAGATAGGAGAGGAGTGGAAGAGAGAACATATATCAATCCCAGTGCTCATGTGTCTCAAAGTTCCAGTTCAATAAATTGTTGTTCATCTACAGCTTGTTGCATTATTTCATGCATTGATATTATCAATAAGACATCTCTAAGCATTTACAATGTAGACTTGACTGGCACATCTTTTAAATCAAGTAAGTAGTCAGGTGTCCTATGGGTGTTGTGTGTTCAGGGGCCTATATATCATCACTTAATATGGTACCTGAAAAATCAGGAGGTAACATGGAATTTTTTTTCAAGGCAAGCGTGGGAACCCTGACAGCATTCACACGCTTCCGTTGGAATGCGTTGATCCGTCAGGGTTGACGGATCTCCATTCACTTTGAATGGGGTGACGTCATCCTTTGCCGAACTGAATTATGGCTCCGTTGGGTTCCCGTGCGTTGCGTTTCATGCTTTGCTTGCAGCAAGAGTTGAAGAATGTTCAACTTTTCGAGAGGCAATGCATGCGTCAGCCAATCAAATTGCCTTTCATGCATAACTGACAGCACAGGCGCTAGCCAATCAGATCCCGTATATGCTCACGTCTAGAAAGCGGCAAGCTCAAAAAAAAAAAAAAGATGGCGACCAAACTCCGTAGATGGTCGTATTTGTACCCAAAAGTTGTTTGTTTGACTTTTTTTTGCTTGGATTTTTTTAAAAAGTTACCGAGAAATAGACACTGTACAATGTAAAAACCCCTTTATTGTAACTGAAAAATACGTCTGATAGGATTTGCGAGGTGTGTGAGCACCCTACCTAATGTTAGCATGCTACTGCTTACAAGGTAAGCAGCTTGCTAGTGGCGTGATTGGTTTGTTGACCTGTCAATCTCACTATAACGTCTCTGGTATCAACAGAACCCCATGCGCCAGACTCCTCCTCCGCCATCCGTTGGCGCAACGCATTCCAACGGAAGCGTGTGAATGCTCCGTGTCAGTGCGTACCCGTAAGCAGTACACCAGGGCTCTTCAATAGGCGGCGAGCAGCTTTGGACTGGCCCCCGGAGTGTGCTCCGGTAGCATCATTCAGATGTGACTCTGGCTAATTGTACACTCACGTGCAGTAGGTGGCAGTATATTTTTTCCTACTCTGATATATATGGCCAGAAAATGTTTGCCTGTAAGTATTTTCTTAAACAGTTGATCAGTTATTACTTAGAAACATTACTTCTTGTGGAAACCACTTGTACTGAACCGAAGTTTGTTCGAATTGTTTACTTTGATGAATATGCTAATCGCTAGCGCGGTCTCTATGGAATTTCCCCTATAAGTTAGTGTAGGAACGTTAGTAGTAAATAAGTAGGTTTAGTATGGGTTTATCTAATTCAGTATAAAACAAAGGAGTTAGGAATATTATTTGAATGGGAAGATGGGGCTGCTTTGTCATACGATAAATAAGGGGTGGGTCTTCGAGGTACTATGATAGGTTTCTGATTGGTGGAGTCAACAGGGAAGGTCATAGGTTTCATTGGTTGAGCAGTCAGCCAGTTGAGGCGTTAGGGGGAGTGTCATGTTAAGTTTAAATGCCTAAGCGGGAGATATTTTTGTTAGAGCGTCTTCGAATTCATTCTCTTATTGTGGTTTAAGATCTGCAATAAACCTTACTGAAATACTCTACAATCGGCTGTCTCCACTTCGACATTTTCTGGTACCTCGCGGTAATTTGTGTTCGGACACCACATTAGCATTAAGCTAACATAGTTTCTATCAGTTAAACATGCAATGCTTAGAAACTAATGTTACGAGATGAGATTACTAATATGTATTCTGTATGTCTGCTCAGTTTTACAGTGCTTCCTAAGTAAAGGTTTGAAAAGAACTTCAAGCTTCAGACTTGCTCTTGGGAAACTGTTATCTATCTGCCAAGCCAATGTAGCAGGCTAGAGCAGGGGTTCTCAAACTTTTGCAAGCTGGGCCCCCCCAAAGTTGGTTAGGGGTAGTCGGGGCCCCCCCATCCCCCGCGCCGCCCGCGGCCCGCCGCCCGCCGCCACCGCCCTCAACTACACCACCATATATAGATAGATAGATAGATAGATAGATACCGTAGATAGCATATTGTTATTGATAGGCCTGACATGTCAAGGTTAGGCTATTGTTATTGTTAGGCCCATACAGACAATTATTATAACTATTTATTATTATTATTGTTATTATTATTATCATCAGTAATAGTAGGCCTATCAGTAGGCTATTCATTATTATCACCATCATTATGTTAATATTATTATAATTAATGATTATCGACCAATTATTATTATTGTATTATTATTATCATCATAATCATAATAATAATTATTATTATCATTATCATAATAATAATAAGTATTATTATTGCTATCATTAGGATACTGTTATTATTATGGGCCTCTTGTGATCTTTACAAAAAAAATCCTACAGGTCTGTCAATGTGAGACATGAGCCTGCTTTGCACTGCAAAGGTCCTCAAATCTTGGGGCAATGTTTGACAAACATATCCTCAGGTCATCCTCGATCTGTGCGCGGTTGCGGTATTTAGTTTTGAGCGCAGTCAGTCTTCGACGCGAAAAGGAGGAGCATTTCTAAGGCTATGTCGCAAAGCTGATCATTGCTACCCAGAATGACGAAAGAGGGGAGATGCTTAAGTCTACTGTCACTCTTCAGCTGCTCTTTCATGTCTGATGGAAATGGATCCCGAACTCATGCCAAATAACGGTAGTCCTCTTTGTAGGACCCAAACTGATTTCTGATATTCAGCGAGATACTGACATCGGTATTGCGCTGAGTTTAGCTCCTGTCATTATTCTACACTTGTTGTGCGGCCGGCAAAATCAGTGTTTCGGCAATTGTATGGGGTTTGCCAAGCTTAGCAATTCTATGAGCAACTACATAAGATGCCTCCAGACACTGCTTGGAGATGGTGGTTCGTTGTTGCTGGAGGCCATCACGTTTATGTTTAAAGAAGTCCACAGGCTTCTCTTTCTGACTTTTACGAATCAGAAACTTGTCCATAGTTGTGTTTGTTTGCTGATACAGTGTGTGTGAAGTTAATAAAGTTCTCATTTCAGTTCGTCGTGTTCTTGTATGTGTGGTTGTGAACGACTTGCACACGAATAATGGATAAGGCTGTGCTAGGCAATAATTCCTAACAAAACGAACTGTACACAATGTAGACAGGGACAGCACAAAATAGTATTCAAGTGCTGGTGTTTTATTTGTTGCAACACGGTGGATGATCGAAAAATGTAAAGGTAGATGTTAAGGAGAAAAGGGCTAGCTGCAGTTGAAAGAAGGTAGCTAGCTAGGCTAGCTCTCGGGGCTACGAGCTTTTTCAAAAGACTGTGGAGCAAATTACTCCTTAGAATAGGCTACGAATAGACCTACTGCAAGTGCAGTAAGGTATTACTAAGGAAGGAGTGAGTCTTTAAAAAGACTGTTTATTAAGCAATGAATATCTGAATGATAGAGGAAACAAGAGACATTGAACAAACTCTGCAGAGTGTTGTCTCAGGGTGAGCGCTTACCATGCCTGCGGGTTTTTTTTATACTCGGAAGCTTGGGTGCAACTCGCGTTCAAATGATAAGACTCCGTTTTGATTGGTGGATCAGGAGCAAAACAGTATTTGATTTGTTTGGGTCAGTCCAGCCCCTTGCATTTCGCCACTGAGGGAGCTTTCACTAACCAGTGACAGGTCGGCGGTCGTTTTTTTTTTTTTCTCTGTCTGTGACATCGCGCCCCCCCTGGAGAGTGTTCGCGCCCCCCACTTTGAGAACCACTGGGCTAGAGTGACCACGCCACACACACAGAAGCAGGGGCAGAATAGTAAAACAAAAATTGGTGCACTTGTAAGTTGTTTGCCAGTTAAATTAATGAAATTCTAAACAACTGATACAGTTCACCTGAGCTGAGTATTGAAATTTGAAACACATTTCCTTGATAGAATATCAGGCACTTTTAAGATGTTGCAATTCTATTCAGTTCCATGCAATGCACTTTGTTGGTGGAGATACATTTGATCCTGCCTGTCACTCAAATCAGTTTAATCTTAAACATTGAGGATAACGACCAGTTGTGTTGGTACAGCTATGTACAATGAAATGCATGTTTTTGTTAGTTAATTGCATTTCTCCAATTGTTTGTTAATATGGCTTGGTTATTGCTCACCTGGTTTGATTTTTGAATCCTTGGGCCTATGCGGCCTCTTGGGCATATGTTGTTAAGCACTTACAAAATAGAATATATTGACTCCTTCATTAGGTTGTTGTAATTTCTTTATTTGTTACCGTGATTACTCATATCCTCCGGCCCCTGACTTTGCCTCAGTTTCAAGAACCGGCTAATTGAAGAGCCCTGCAGTACACCCTCTAAAATGAATTAGTTAAGTATCGTACCAAATCGAGCATTGCACACTACTCTTACCTGACCTGACGATCGCAACTGTCGTCACACATCCTATCATGCGTTTCTGAACTGGAGAGTCGTTACTTGATTATTTCTAAAAATGTAATTTTCTTTTTTTTTTAATCTTCACAGAACAAGAAGGATGAGCTCCCCAGCCTTTCTTAAAGTAATTCTGAGTAACGACAGTAGCCAGAGATTGACTTTTCAAAATGGACTGCCAGGATCTGTTAGTGAGCTTGTTTGTAAAGTACAAAGACAGTGCGGCCTCAACTCCTCTTTCAGACTTCAGTTAATGGATTCTCTCTTTGGAAATTACTTCATGAATCTTACCTCAATGGACGAAGTGCAGGATAGAGGCACAATCAGATTAATTCCTTTGACAGAGACTTCACCTCCCCAGTGTTCCAATAGTTCTTCCACCGCAGCTCGATCTAATGTTCCTGGAGAATCCTCAGCCTCATCTGTTGGGAGTGTCGATACTGACATACTCTCGTCATCTGAATCAGACGCATCTGGTTCAAGGTCAGTTTGGCCCAGCATCTTTTGTGTTCCTCAGTTTGCCTATGATGCAGAGTTGAAACTGGAGCAGGGCAATGCCGCTTACAGGGAGCGGGGTATCCATCTTCTCCCTGATCCAAAACTGAGATTGAATATTCTCGAAGGACTGATACAAGAAATACTGCAATATAAGATGTATATGTCAGACAAGCAATGGAACACAGTTGGAGAGGCCCTCATTACAAAACATCCCTGCCTTCGAAAAAGGCTCATTTTCGGGATATGCAGGATGGAAATACAGCTTGAAAAATAAACTAGCAATATACAGGACACATTTGAGAAAGCTGGGATGCCGTGAGGTGATGGTGAACTCTATCAAAAACAAACCAGCGGGCAGAGCAAGTGCTGCCTTAGGAACAAAAAAAAACAAAGCGGTCAGAAGTAAATTACTGTCCCCCCTAATCCTACCGGAGAGTCTGACGTGAGTCTTGAGAAATTTAGGATGGAACTTCTTTCAGATGTTAAGATGAGAAACAACAGAGAGGTTGTGCGGATTAAAATGGAAAAGACGTTTGCATACAGGAGATATGAAGTGGTACGTGACACACCCATGATACAGGACTTCCAGGCAAGATGGCCAGCGCTCTTTGAAGTAGATGAGGTATGTCCTTTATGTAATTTGCTTAGAGCATGGCTTTATAAATTGTTTATTGATTTGTCTGTAGTGCAAGGGAAACTAAGAATTATGCATTATTCACTTTTTAGTCCTTGTTTGCATTCATATCATTGCTACATGTCGCATTGCCACAATTTAAGTTAATCATCTTTTCGAGCCTCTGCTGGGGACAACCGCTGGTTGGAGCCGTTATATTTTCATCTTGTCTGTCCTGTTCAAATTATTATTATTTTCAGATAAATGCAGAATTCAAACGCATTACAACAAATCCCCTGCAGTCCAGATTTCTCTCGCAGCTGGATATGCTGTCTGACAAGCTTTTAAAGTTATTCGACAATAGAGGAGGACAAATTGCAAATGTCTAAAAAGCATTTTGACTTGCATGACTGAAGTAAGAGAATTCTGAGAATGTACTGATTGGTGGTGTTCACAAGTTTTGAACAAGGAATTATTTAAAATATTTCTTTTTCCCTCCTTGATTTAGGAAGATGACGTTGTTGCAGGGCGGGAATGTGTTATCAGGGGTTTGTGTGTGTACCTCAACGAGGACCCAGCATGTCTAGTTAGGGAGTTTGTGATGAGTACATTAGGGCTGTCAACGAATATTCTAAATTCGAATATATATTCGAATAGTTGTTAAAAATAGAATTTCGAATTTCAGTTGACTTGCGAGGTGCAGAATCCAGCTTGACCGCAGCAGAGAAAGTGATTGTAACCCCCAAACATCTAAAGAGTGAATATTTCGGATTTTGGTCAGTTGATGGTAAACTTGTTGAGCCTACAGCTAAAGTAGTGTGTAAGCTAGAGTTAGCTTACCATTCAACAACTAGCAACTTGAGGCTACATCTCCACATTTTGGAGATGTAGCCTGTAGCTAGTTGTTCAACAAGTTGCCTCACTGCTGACAGTTGACTTGGTGGAAGATGGCAGAAAGTGCAGAACCCTGCTTGACCGCAGCAGAGAAAGTGATTGTAACCCCCAAAAATCTAAAGAGTGATGACTGGAAATATTTCGGATTTTGGGCAGTTGATTGTAAACTTGTTGAGCCTACAGATAAAGTAGTGTGTAAGCTATGTAAGCTAGCGTTAGCTTACCATTCAACAACTAGCAACTTGAGGCTACATCTCCAAAATGTGCTTCCAAGTGAATATGGCATAATATGTGGAACTTCAGCGAAACAGCCACGTCTGGATACATATTTTGCGCCGTCCGTCACAAGTTCGTTGCCTGCGGCACGACAGGAGGCCTGCAAGCAAAACTTGATTTCGTTCATATGCAAGGACATGAGGCCGATCAGTGTGGTGGATGGGATAGGCTTCAGGGAGTTCTGTGAAGCACTGGAACCGAGGTACTAGGGATGCACGATATTGAATTTTAGCCGATATCCGATATGCCGATATTTACAAGCTCATTTTGGCCGATTGCCGATGCCGATACTGATATATACACCTCTGCTTTTTAATTATTGAAAAGTCTCTCCAGTACTAGAATTAATCTGTTATTATGATAGGGTATTGCTGTAGATACGGGACATTAAAAACTTGATTTGTATCATTTTAGAAATAGACATTCACTCATGAAAACTATTGAAATGATTTCAAATATGGCAGATTTATTTATATTTTCACGTCACAATGTTCATACTTTAACAGTACCTCCTTGAACTTGAACAACTACACTCTGGAAATGCAACTGGGCAAGCTAACGTTGGTTAACTGACTTACAGTTTAATAACATCCCTTCTAGGATTTCTAGACTCATCTATGTAAGGTTATTGCCAAGTTAGCTATATAAATTCTATATATGCAAAAGTAAGCCATGTACAGATAGCATGGGCTCGTGACATAACGTTTCACATCCCGTCAAATGAGATCATCAACTTCGCTGGTGTCACGTAGCATGCAAGCTAACTAGCTAGTGGTGTCTAGCTAACTAGCAACTTATTAACTTCTATTAGCGCGCGACAGGTAATGTTGCAAAGCGTTGCACGCAGATGGTCTGCATCTATGCATGCAACCTACGTTACGGCCAAGCTGTCGTCTCCTCTTCCATCTCCTGAAAAGTTTCCTGACAAATAGCATGTCAACATCCTCTGATACTGTGAAGTACTGCCATACAGCCGACGTGTTGAATTACGTTGTTGGCGCTCATAGTAACCAAAACATTTGCTTCGCGTGCGCATAATTTGAACGTCACCTTATCGGCCAGGTACATCGGCAAAAATTTTCATATCTGCAGATGCCGATAATTAAGTTTTGAAGCTTTTATCTGCAGATACCGATGTCGTGCCGATATTATCGTGCATCCCTACGAGGTACCGTATCCCTTGTTGTCGTTCATTTAAACCACTATGCGCAGAGAGCGCAACGGTGCGGGAGAGGCAGAGAGAGGGAGAAAGAAAGTGTGTGCGAGCGAGAGGCCAAGCTCTGCGGTCTTGGCCATTAGTTAATTTACTTATTTTTGTGTAGGTAATATGTTGTTAAATATGTTTAAACTTAAATAAATTACCTATACAAGTAGTTATGTCTCGTTGTATTAATTTGTCCTGTTATTGACGTGCCAAATGCGCAACCAGAAATTCGAATATGTCCGAATATGTGTTTTTTTAAAGCGAATATTCGAACGTCATTTTTGAGCAATTTTGACAGCCCTAGAGTACATACACTACGCTGACATACACTACACACTTATCAGTTATCACCCCATGACACACAAGCCTGACTTGCAAAACTTTATACACTTCACTCCATACATCTCCATACACTACTCAGGGGTGCAAACTCGTCACCTTTCGGCGAAATTCGCCGTTCTTGACCCAAAATAGGTCATTTTTGTGATTCGTGTAGATCTGCAATAAAAATATTTTTACCTCCAAGTAATCTGCGATTGCAAGCTGTCATGAATATTTTTTTCAAGCTTGTTCGTTTGGCCACCATGACAGGCACACTTTTTATTTTGCGTCTGTTCGAAATGGAAGGTAAGCTGCCTCGATGCCGTAATAGACAGGTGTATTACAAGACAAGTCTTTCGGGTGAAAGCGTTGGTTTCGAGCGGCCTTTCTTTTTTTTTTATATATATATTTTTATTGAAAAGTATAAATTTCAGACAGGTATTTATCCACATATACATGAGTTTTCCTTTTTTACATAGAAGAACCCCCCCTCCCCCCACCCTTGCTGGACATAAAGAAATCACCATAACAGAAAACAACCACCTGGACAGTTTAGGTGTCTTTGATACACCTGCTTAAAGTTAAAACACAAATAAAGACAGACTTTCTATTAGAAACTGCATGACTTAAGAGCTCAAACATGTCGGTACCCGGCAAAACACTATAACCAAGCTAAGTGGGCTGAACAGTATAGTGTGGACCCAAGCCTACGGACCACGTAGACTTCTGGACTTAATCACTCAGTGTGTTGGGGAGTCCCTGAAGACCACTAAAGTATGTCAATAGAGGTCCCCAGACTACCTGGAATTTGTCAGAGCCTCTAATTGCAAATTTAATCTTCTCCAAATGTAAAAATAACATTACATCTTTCAGCCATTGCGCTGCACTGGGTGGGATGTCTGATTTCCAATGGAGTAAGATCTGCCTTCGTGCCAGCAAAGATACAAATGCTATGATGTTGAGCTGATCTTTGGTCATGCTTGTTTCCACATTTGGTACACCAAATATAGCAATCAACGCACAAGGTGGTACAGTTGTTCCAAGAATTTCAGACAACACATCAAAAATAATAGACCAGTATCCTGCTAGCTTTTGACATGACCAGAACATATGTGTCAAATCTGCAACCCCAACATGGCATCTAACACAATTGCCATCCACATCTGGATAGAAGGAAGATATCTTAGCTCTGCTCCAGTGAAGGCGATGTAAAACCTTAAATTGGATTAGACCTAGTCTTGCACAGGAGGTGCTTTTGTTCACTCTGTTCTGAGCTTCAGTCCAAATGTCCTCAGGGATTACAGTCTCAAGTTCCTTCTCCCAACTAGTTTTGATCTTGTCCAACTTGACACTATCCATTGACAAAATCAGTGAGTAAGAATGCGCTGTAAAACCCTTCAACCAAAAAGGAATTGCCAAAAGTGAATCTGCAAGGGACCTTTCAGGGAGGTTAGGAAACTGTGGACTATGGCACTTAGCAAACTGACGGGCCTGAAAGTAGCGAAACAGGTCAGTGTGATGGAGGTCATATTTAGAACGCAAATCATTGAAACTGGAAAAGATTCTATCCACATAAAGATCACTGAACTTTGTAATCCCTTTTCTCTGCCACACAACAAAGGTTTTATCTAGTTTGGCTGGTATAAAGTTGTGATTGTTACACAGTGGGGTCTGAATCAAGAGAGTGTCCTTTAAATTAGTGTGTCTCCTCAATTGAGACCATATTTTGAAAGTGGAAATGACCACTGGATTGGATGTAAATTGTGAGATCTTAATGGGAAGATTAGATGAAGCCAGAGCTTGTAGGGAGGATGACATGCATGACCTGCCCTCCAGCTCACACCAGTCCGTACCTGGGGATTGCATCCAGTGTGTTATTTTGTGGACATTTGCTGCCCAATAGTAACCTCTAAAGTTTGGCAGTGCCAATCCCCCTCCTGTTCTTGGACGTTGGAGGAACTCTTTACAAATTCTGGGGTTCTTACCGCTCCATATGAATCCTGAAATCAGTTTGTCAATTTGGCAGAAAAATGATTTTGTTAAATAAATAGGAACACATTGAAATAAAAATAGAAATCTTGGCAAAATATTCATTTTAACACAATTTACTCTGCCTGCCAAGGTCAGATGTAAAACATCCCATCTCCGCAAATCCGATTCAAGCTTAGCAATGAGTGGGGCAAAGTTTCCATCAAAGAGGTTTTTAAATGAAGAAGTTATGTTAATGCCCAAATATTTAAAACCTGATCTTGAGATATGAAATGGCAGGGCCTGGTCTGGGATTTGCATTGCTAATTTATTTACTGGTAAACATTCACTTTTTGATAAGTTGAGTCTGTATCCTGAAACCTTTCCAAAAGAGTGTAGTACTGAAATGATTTTATTGATACACTGTAGTGGATCTGATATGTAAAGCAACATATCATCTGCATACAAGGATAGCTTAACTTCTGATCCCCACCTTCTAATACCCTGCATTGAGGGTGTTGACTTCAAGAAAAGGGAGAGTGGCTCTATTGCTAGAGTGAATAATAGGGGACTCAATGGGCAACCCTGTCTGGTACCTCTAGACAGAGGAAAACTTTGGGAGCGCATTTGATTAGTGATTACTGCAGCTTGAGGGGAAAAATACAGAAGTTGGATCCACCGGATAAAAGCTTCACCAAAGCCAAATTTCTTCAAAACAAAAAAGAGAAAATCCCACTCCACCCGGTCAAAAGCTTTCTCTGCATCCAATGAAACCACAACTTCTGGGGAAACATTAGATGAGGGACCATACAACACATTCATAAGGCGCCTTATATTAGAAAATAAATGCCGTCCCTTAACAAAACCTGTTTGGTCGGTTGATATTAAACCTGGTAAGGGTGTCTCCAATCTTGTAGCCAATAATTTTGAGAGTATTTTAATATCAGTGTTTAAAAGTGACACTGGTCGGTATGAGCCACATTTGGATGCATCCCTACCCGGCTTCAGCAAAAGTATTATGGATGCTTCATTAAGGGAGTCTGGCAATCTTCCCTGTGACCATGAGTGGTTGAACATATCCAATAGCAGAGGAGCTAATTGATCAGAGAACTTTTTATAAAAGTCTATGGAAAAGCCATCCGGCCCACAAACCTTCCCGCTCTGCATGGCAGAGATGGCATACTTAACCTTTTCAAGCTCCAGTGGCTCGTTTAGATGTTGTCTTTGGTCAGAAGACAGGGTAGGGACTTCTAAGTTTTTAAAAAAGTTTTGAAATAGTGATGTATCCTTAAGTGACTCTGAACTGTATAAATCAAAATAATATTTTTTAAAGGCATCATTTATTTTTAGAGGGTCTGTTGTGATTTCCCCAGTTGTCTCTTCTATTTGTGATATAATCTGTGATGCTGATTTAAATTTAAGTTGATGTGCTAGAAGTCGCCCTGCTTTTCCCCCGTGCTCATAGTGTGACCCCCGTGACCTCATAATGAGTCGTTCTGTTTCAGAGGTAGAGATTAAATTGTACTGGGTTTGTAGTTCAATTCTCTCTTTATAAAGGGATGGATTAGGAGACGTGGAATACCTACAGTCCACCTCAGATATATCTTTAATTAACTTTTGCTTTTGTCTCTTCCTTTCTCTGTTGCGATGAGAGGAGTAAGCTATTATTTCTCCCCTGAGATAAGCTTTGAGAGTTTCCCAAAGCAATGATGGTGATACAGAGGGTGATGTGTTTGTTTCTAGAAAAGTGTTGATGGCTATAGAGGTGAGATTGCAAAACATTGTATCTGACAGCAGTGCGTTGTTAAATCGCCACTGAGGGCGACCAGTGTGGTTGAGATGGAAAAAAAGATCCATTAATATGGGGGCATGGTCTGATTCTACAATTGCCGAATATTCTACCTTTTCTAAGGAGCTCAACATTTTTTTATCAATAAAAAAGTAATCAATTCTAGAATATGAATGGTGCACATGGGAAAAAAAAGAATATGCTTTACCACCCGGATTCAAATAGCGCCAAGGGTCCACACATGCCGCATGGCCAAAAAATTCTGAAAATTGACTTGCCATTTTAGAGAGTGTATGTACTTTAGGGTTTGACCTGTCCAGGCTTGGATCCATAACACAATTAAAATCTCCCCCTAGAATCAACATATGATCATTAAAGTCCGGTAACTGACATACAAGCCTCTGAACAAATCCTGCATCATCCCAATTAGGAGCATACAGATTCACCAATAAAACTGGTACATGAAAAAGTTGCCCAGAAACTATGACATAACGGCCCTGTGGATCAGATATACAGTTAGATGGAATAAACTGAATTCTTTTATGTATTATAATCAGTGTTGGGCAAGTTACTGAAAATTAGTAATTAGTTACAGTTACTAGTTACTTCTTTTAAAGGTAATTGAATTACTTCACCAGTTACTGTATATCAAAAGTAATTAGTTACTAGGGAAAGTAACTTTTAAGTTACTTTTATGTCTGCTTTTTAAATGTAATGAATATGAACAGTACTGAACAGTCAAACACAATAAACATTTTTTAGACCTATTTATTGTAATAAACAGGGCAACAGGCCTTCAAATCAAGCAATAGTACAAAAGTCCCTTTTAACACTTAACTTAATACAAAATGACTGTCTCAGTCATTTAACAGTGTTTTTTACCACATTAGGCCCAATGAAATAAAAGTGATTGGCCTACAGTATTAACACTAATTCAAAGAGAAAACAAAGGTGCCTTGAGGTGCTGCATATAATTGAATATGTGATTTTAACAAAAGGTTAACAAAATGGTATAACACAATGGTATTTGCTCATAAGGCAAAGCTAAATAGAGATAAGAGATGAGATTCTCAACAAACGTTAAAAGGGGCTAACAATATGGGCTAACTTCCCACGTAGCATGTTGTTCGGATTAATCCAGTGTGCAGTTACACCTAGAAGGCTTTTATTGTAAGCAGTCCAGATGTCTGCTGTGGTAGAGACATGTTGTAAACCCTCAAATGTTTTTTTTTTTAGCCCGACCTGCATTTTCGCATATTCTCTGTCTAAATAGCTGGAAAACGTCTTCCTGCACATTTGCCCCTAGCCTCCATTTATCACTGGTATTTTGCTTATTAGCTAATTTACTGACTCGACAGTTGACAGAGAATGCATGTCATCGACAACATACAGTACCTAGCAATCAATTTATTCAGCTCTACCTGGCTTATCGGCTGCACTGCAGACCGTGTAAAGTCTAGCCTTGGTTGTTTGCATGGAGTGGCGCCTTCAGCATCCGCTGGGGTCTTTCGCTACTAGCTTTGTCGAAGCGGGTTGTTTCAACAGGTGCTTCATAAGATTTGAATTGCTACTCTTCGATGTGGATAGCTTCTTTGTCTGCACATAATTTACAACTCACCACTACATTTTTGTCTTTAATTTCGACGAGCGAAAAGTAATGTCCATACTTCCAGGAGAGAAAGCTCATTCTATCCGCACTGTCGGCCATGATGTGGTTTAATGCTCATTGATTGATTCGATTGGTGTATCTGTTTGCGCCACCATGGTCCTGCGACGTCAGATCAGAAGCAGCTAAAGTAGGCCTATCTTGTCTTCTTGTCTCCAAGTGTTCATTGTTCACAAAAGAGAGTAACGCAAGTAACGAACTAATTTCAATTTCAGTAATTGTAACTGCATTACTTGATTTAAAAAAATACTTCGTTACATGCTCGTTACCGCGAAAAGTAGTGGAATTACAGTAATGCGTTACTTCGTAACGCGTTACTCCCAACACTGATTATAATTGCTGTACCTCTTGCTCTGGTATTAAAGCTAGAATGAAATATTTGTCCCACCCACTGCTTTTTTAAACGTAGTTGATCTAAGTTACGCAAGTGTGTCTCCTGGAGAAATGCAATATCCGTTTTCAGATTCCTAAGATGAGAAAATATTCTACCTCTTTTAACGGGGCCATTAAGCCCTTTAACATTCCACGATATGAATTTGACAGCCGACCCCCCACTAGTAGCCTTCGAACTATCAGCCATAGCTACCCTTTTCAGAATTACAAGCAGTATTCATGTCCGGTTCTAAACAAAAAATGCGCGTCATGCCTCTCTCAAACAAAATAAAAGTCTGCGGTGAAATAAGATAAAGTCCACAAAATTCACATTCAAAAAGAACCCCTGTCCAGTCTACCCAGCTACCCCCAACATACCCAAACCCTCCTATCTCTGCTAAACTAGCAGCACGCAGGAATCCCCCCTTATCTAGATGCTTCCGACAACACACTTTCACTCTCTATCGTCTTGCTCGTCAGAGCTCCTGAATGTTGGAAAAAAAAAAAAAAAAAAAAAAAAAAAAAACTCCTACGTTTCCAAACGGCTACATTTACAATTTTTTGTGATCATGAAAACTTAACATACCATAGTCCACTGGAACATGCCTTACTGAAACCATAAATCCAGTCCGTATGAACAGTCTCACAGTTATTAGGCATTAGGCAACAGTTTACCCGGTGTGGCTAGATGGATGTTGTGCTGGTCCTAGCTCCCCTGCACTCGTTGGGAGTAGAAGGCTTCGGCATCGGCTGGCGTCTCGAACATCAAAGTTTCCTCTCCATAGGTCACTCGTAGGCGCGCAGGGTAGAGAAGCCTGAATTGGATTCCCTTCTGATAGAGAGCCCCCTTGACGTTCTTGAAGGCAGCGCGTTTCCTGGAGAGCCCAGCACTAAGGTCAGGGTAAAATCTCAGTGTATTTCCCTGGTACACTACGTTGTTTTGCCTTGCCCAACGCAGAGCTCGCTCGCGGTCTTGATACCTGTGGAAGGCGACAATGATGGGTCTAGGTGGCTGGCCATTTTTAGGCTTCGGTATCAGAATCCTATGCGCACGGTCCAGTTCAGGCAATGTATTAAATTGGCTCCCCATGACGTCCTTCAGAAGTGTGGAGACGTGTGTCACCATGTCTTTGGTATCGCTAGCCTCTGGCACATTTATAATGCGAAGATTCGCCCTCCTTGATCGGTTCTCCATATCCTCCATGCGGTCAACCAACGTAGCATTCATAGCTTGTAGATCAGTGATGGCTTTCTCAGCTTTAGCCAGGGCTTCAAAGTTGTCGCCTGTGGTTATCTCCACCGAAGTTACTCGTTTTCCCAGTGTGTCCATAGTTTCATGAAAAGTCGCTATAGATGCATGGATAGGCGCCAGAGACGATTCAATCAATTCGGCCATGTCCTCTTTGAAATATTTGCGTTGCTTTACCATTTCTTTAGCCAACATCATGGCAAGGTCATCAGTGCTAGCAGCAGTCGCCATGCTAGCTACCTTGCTACTTAGTGTAGACCTTTTAGTTTCTGAGTCTTTGTTCTTCTGAGTAGACGGCATGTTCCGGTAGTAAAAGAAAAAAAAAAAGATGACAAATGAAAATGATATGTTATAAAAACCGTTAACTTGACGCAAAACTGAATTAAAGCAGGAGTTTTAAGGTAAATGTGATCAGATTATCAGGAGACTCTCATTCGCACGTCTTGCTCCTACATGTTCCAAACCGGAAGCCGGCAGCCCTCGAGCGGCCTTTCTAAGATGGCATTTACGGTAACGTGTGACGTTGGTACGCTGCAATAACGTTATGCTATCTAACGTAGGCTAACGTGCTAATGTCAGACAGTTGGCTGACAGACGACTCGCAAATCACATCAACCATTTTTGCTGGTTACAAAAACGATGTTATTGGATAGTGTCTTTTCTACAGTGTCTTTTTCTCGGTAACTTTTGAAAAATCTAAGCGTGAAAACGCAGAAGAATTTACATTTAAATAAAAGACATGGCCGTCAGCCGAGTTTGGTCCGGAGTTTAGCTGCTAAAGTTATCTTCTGTCCTGTCGTTTGAAGCAAAACTTTTAGCTCTGGCATTGGTCTCCCATTATGTATTTTAAATATAGTATTTATCACTTCACTGGATTAGAAGTCCATTTTCCGGGCTCTCGCACGCCCCGCCCCCTTCATTGAGGCAGAGGTTAGGTTTGCCTCCCCTATGTGCTTTTTCACTGTGGTTTTATGACAGATCAGCTTCTTCACATACGTGAAGTACATTACACGACCTATTCTATGGATACAAACGACATATAATAAAAGTGTCTAAAAATATTTCAGTGATGACAAACAATGAGAAAGCAAAAGGCATGCGCTCAACCCAGGGTGTGAGCGATTGCACAATCTGAGATGAGGCGCAGCTTGTCGCTGCCTCACCTCGCGAGTCGCCTCTCTGTTTGAACAGGACATGGTCAAATTCAGCGATTTTGATTATAAAAATGATCGGAATCATACAAAAATGTAATTTAAAGCATAGATCAATAGATACTGTTGTAGCGAATTAACAACTGTTTCCAAATCTTAAAGTCATTTTTAAATCAGAGTCAGAAGTCCAGAGTGCGATAAACTGAAGTTTTATTCCATCCTTGCAGACATTTCATCCAAAACGAGAGCGGTGGTCCATGGAGCAGCTCTGACTAAAACACCCAATGCATTGACTTTTTATACTCATAATTCGTCACTTTCTGCAAGTCACGATCTTCAACCTCCATCTATACTGACCCAATCAGAATATTCCCTTATATCTCCTCATATTTTATCTACGCTTTTGGCCACTCAGAATATTCTCGCTCACCTGTTGCGGGGGAACTTTTGCTTTGAGGGAGATAGGCCCTCCTGCCAATTTGCTTGGTATCACTTTTTTGGAGGCCTGGTCTGACCTTGACTGCCATCATCTTGTGTGTGTGCTTATGTGCGTGTGTGTGTGTGTGTGTGGGTGGGTGTGAGTGAGTGACCCCCCCTCCTGACTGCTTGTTACTTTCCACTGGCCTGCACCTGCACCCTGGCCTTCATGATGCTTGACCTTACATGATACCCATCCCTGCACACAGGCCCAATGACAATTGTAGCTGCAATTCTGCTCTATGACCACCACGGCACTGTTTTACAATCATAATTTTCAACAATACATACCGGTATTAATATTTATTTTATCATTATTTGTTTTTTACTTTTCATGATGACTTTTACTTTTCATGAGGCTCTGCCTCCCCTGACCGCACGTCCCTATGTGTATGTAATCTGAAGCACTGACCCGTTTTCTACTGCCGGGCGCTTCACTGCAACTGAACAAACTTACCACTCTCCTACTTCAGTTTGTTTTCAGAATGAGAGAATTTTAGGAGGAGAATGCCATTACTGTGGCTCAACTAGAGACAGGAGCCAGGTGCAAATGGGCCTTGTCTTAAGCTAGACTCAAAGAGTAATGTAAAGGAAAAAGAATGTGTTCCCACTGTCACAGTTTTTCAATAACACGGAGAAGCTAGGCCATGCCTGATGCAGCCTCTGTTGATTTTCTGTTCCAATAGTTGGCCCTTTTTTTTGCTTAAAACCTGATGGAGATCTGTGACGTAATGTGCTTCGGTGAAGTGGACTGGAGTGGGTGGTCGGGAGGGTATTGGGGTGGGTTCAACACAGGAATGTTTATGATTAAACTGTTAACAGAGCACAAAATTGTTTACAACAGCACAAAGTTCTTCATAGATCTAGCCTCATCATTTTGTTGTCAAAGTGCACCAGATTGATGCATTGAACTTTAAAATGTGCAAAATGTTCAAATATATAAAATATATTCCCCGGGGAGCATGCCCCGGACCCGCCTAGGGGTTTCGCATCGTTGTCACCTTTTTCATCCCTGATGAGTTTGCACCCCTGCATTTCTTAAGCTATGGTCTGAATGGATCATCCTTGACATAACCACTGGAGGGGTCACTACATTAGCCCAATAGGCTATGTTCTATAAGGCAGAGTCTGTGCGTCTGGTCTATGCATTTAATTTTGCTTGCTTCCTTTTAAAATTATAATTTTTTTCTCTTATTGATTGGATCCCACTGTCTGGTTTGGAATTTGTTTGGTTTCTCACTTATTTTTTTATTATTATTATTATTATTATTTTTTCTTATGACTAACGGAGATGTGGTAAACATGTTTGGTCAAATAGTTCAGAAATGTACGAATGATATAAAAAGGGGAAAAAAGAGACAATGAGAGGAAAAAGAAAAGTCATAATATATAAACCACACATTACCATCCAAGAAAAAACGGGATATAACATTTCATTCAGATCATGTTGATAATTGTGTATGTCTTAATCTACATAAATTAATCTTTAAATGAAAACAATATCTATGAAAATATGGATACTCTAAACAATGCAAAGTCTTTTCAAGAAAATCATAAAATAACATTGACCTCTTTGTGCATGGTCTAGCTTAAAACATTAGGGGGCACTCTATGACAACTGCTATCAACAGTCACACACCCACATTGTCTTTTGGGGGCAGGCTGATGATGTCACCATGCGCACAGGTCTCTCCTGTTTCTCTACTCTTTGGAATTGCATTGCCTGACTCTAGAACTATTAAGCACCCGCTTCAACAACTGCATGTCCATTTAACCACAGAGACAGCAGAGATTATTAAGGTGAGTAACAATGTAAAGGTCTCTTTTTTTCTCAATTTAGTTTTTTTTGTGCAAGGGGGTGAAATCAAAGACTGTAGCACACTGATATAGTGCAGATAAATCAATTGTGTTTTAAAGAATACCACATAACATAGTGACAAATGTTAATGACTTTAACAGTCTTGCTGAAGGGTAACATACTGCATCATGATCTGTTGTCAGGGGTCATTGTGGGCTGGACTGTCATATAGACTGTGTGTCATAGCTTTAATTTAGACTGGTCTTTCACAGGTCATTTAGTTTTACAATCAGAGCATTGTTTGAACTCATTTGTTTAGTTTATTCAGCATCATACCAGTTTCATGGACACTACATGTGCTCAAAGATGGGACATTTCTAATATCATCTTACATTAAATGCACAGTTATATAAGACCTAATGCTTTATTAGTACTAAATTATATTCCTTTTGTATGCCAGTACACCAGGGGAAACTATTGCCCACGACTAAGTTTCCTAGAAGTGTCGTTGAGCAACCACTGTAGTACTCGTGGAGCGAGAATGTTTAAAACGACAGTCTCTCTATCATTTAACTACAGTAGTTGTTCAACCCAGGTTCAGATAATGCACCCCAGAAAAACAAGTATGACTACATTGTTGGTTTGAATGGAATGTGCAGAATGGCTTTAGAAAAGTGGGCTGCTGATGAGTGAGTCAACCCGTTTCAGTGGTACAAGAACAATATGCTATAATTAGGTTGTCATGATAAAGTCTTTTGATTATGTTGTTAAACATGTCCTTCCAGGCATGGTTTCCCACAGGAGCCTTTCATCAGGAGATCAGCCCCAGTGCTCCATATGCCTCTGTGTGTTCACCAACCCTGTCTGCACCCCGTGTGGACACAGCTTCTGCCTGGGCTGCATTTCAGACTGCTGGGATAGCAGTCAGCAGTGGCACTGTCCAAACTGTAAAGAGGTCTTCCTCAGTAGGCCCAGGCTCAGCGTGAATGTCCTGCTGTCGAAGCTGACGGATCGATTCAGGAGGTCAGCTCTGGAGCAGATAGTGGAGATCAGGGAACAACCTCTCGGCAGGCCTCACATCACCTCCACTGGGGTCATCGCAGGGAGGTCACTTCTGTTGCTCTGCATTCTCACTGTGGTTGTCGGATACACAGCACACGTGTGCCAGGGCACTGCCCCAACTAAGATGGTCTCTCAGAACCAAGAAACTGTGATGACCACAAACGAAAAAAAACAGAAGCTGACTCAGCGAAGAGAGCAAAATGTGCAAATGGCCATTACTAATTTGGACAAAAAAATTCGCAACCTGTCGAACATGGTAAGAGTCTTGATGACAAATATGTTGGTAACTCACACAACCTTGGCCAAACATGAGGAGGTGTATGAGAAGGAAACTGCACGCGAGAAAAGTGAGTAGCCCTTAATAGTTTAAGGACTGAGACATTTTAGTTTGGGTCCAAATAATCTGCAATATATCTAAGCTCTCAAATTTGTTGAGTTACATGGATGTCATAATTTTTCTTTGTTATCCTTTCAAATGATGTACCTATATTTAGCTAAGTGGTGTGATAAAATACTTAATATTTCACACCAGACTTTAAAACATGTTTTTTTTTTTTTTTTGCCTACAGAAATGAAGGGGATTATGCAATATGCAGGTACTGCATGGTTACACAAAAATAAGAAGTATAAATGATTTGAATGTTTCTTTTATAAATCCTAAATTACATAATTTTCTCTTCTAGTGGACGTGACCCTAGATCCTGACACAGCACATCCAGACCTTATCCTGTCATCAGATGGCAAACAGCTATGGCATGGATACACTCGACATAACCTCAGTAATCACCTAAAGAGGTTCGACCACTGTGTCAGTGTCCTGGGAAAAGAGGGCTTGAATTCAGGGAGGTTTTACTACGAAGTGCAGGTCAAGGACAAGACCGATTGGGATTTAGGAGTGGCCACAGAATCAATTAATAGGAAGGGGAAGATTGAACTCACCCCAAAAAATGGATATTGGACAATGTGGCTGCGGAATGGAAATGAATATGCAGCAATGGATCAAACTATGGTCCCCCTTTCTCTGAGAGACACACTTGAGATAGTGGGAGTGTTTGTGGATTATGAAGAGGGTCTCGTCTCCTTCTATGATGGGGACAGTGGGACTCACATCTACTCTTTGACTGGTTTTGTTTTCACTGAGACTTTGTATCCATACTTTAGCCCTAGCCTCAATTTTGGAGGTAAAAACTCTGCCCCAATGATTATTTCCAGGCATTTCCACTAAACTACATGCTGAAGATTCAACAACTGCACCATTAAATAGAGACACTCAGTACATGATCAGTAACCTGTCACCTCGAACTGGAGGCTGAAAGAGCGGTTCCATTTTGGAGTGATGACTGAATTGGCAAAAGAGCCAGTGGCGACATCTGGAGGAAGTCAGGTTTACTCAAGCTTAACCCAGGATCCAAAAATTGCTCCATACAGCCCTTTAGCTGTCCATTCTGTTTCTACCCTCAAAACAAGCTGGGGAACTTACGCCCATCTGAGGGGGGAAGAAAAAAGGGAGAAAAGAGAAGAAAAAGGGAGAAAGAAAGAAAATAAATGGTCTATTTTACATCCATATCTATTTGATCAATGCATTTCTAGCTGCCTGAACACACATAGGAAACTTTAGATTTTTTTTAAATACTTCTGACACATGCAGATCTTTCTATTTCTTTTTATCTGTTTCATAGTGGTTTTTTATTTTTTATGAACTTGATAACATGATATGATACTTTTATTTAAGGTTGTCATTGGCATCATCACCATTACTATTATTTTCAACATCTGTTATAGAGGGGGGTCGGGAAATGTGTTATCACTGAGGGGCATCCGGTGAGAATGGGAAAGAATGGAGACTTGGATATCCAGTTTTGATTATTTGCACTTTGTATTGCTTTCACACAAATAAATGGAATTAATTGTAGGTGGGTGTATGTTTGTATGTGTGTGTGATTGTGGTTGTGTGTGATTGCAAGTGTGTGGTTCTGAAAGTAAAGTACAAACAGAATATACATTACTCCACAACCCTGTAGTAACATTTAAATAATAATTATACAGTGAACTAACTATGAATTCAACTTCTTAAGTAATGACATGCTACTAGCTTGATCTAAATTAACAAGGGCATGTACAATAAAAGAAAGATCGCTCAAAAGTTAGCATAGGTAAACTTCAACAATAGTACCTGTATAATAGCAGCTTATGCTAAGCTAGTTCGCTAACTGCCATCCTGCAAGCTTAATTAAATGACATTCCTCGTAACAATTATGAGCAAGCCATAACTAAACTATAACCACACATAATAACAAGGTACACAGTCAACTTACTTTTACATGGACGCACACGAGTTCAACAACGTCAACATTCAATTGTATGATATTATTGCTTGAAGCAAACTGCCACTCTATTTATGCCGTGAAGCAACAAACTAAAACTGTACCATGTGGAGTGGAGTCACATGACCCACGCAATTACCATATATGGTCATAAACAGAAACATGCTCTACTGGGCAACTTAACAAATAGTTCCTATGGCCTTTTTAACAACATCATTATTGTTATTGGTAAGCTGTTTTAACACACATTGTCATTAAAAACACCCACTTGTACATCAGCTTTGTTTGTTCAAAGAGAAAAGAAGTAAATCATTATTTTTGAAAGATTTAAATGAAACAGAAGAATGTAGAAATATTGATTTTACACACCACTGTTTAAGGAAAAAGGGAGAAAAGAAGAAAATGTGGCTGTTTCCGCATCCTTATCTTTTTGATAAATGCCTTTCTAACTGCTTAAACACACATAGGAAACTTCAGAATGTTTTAAAGGTGCCATATTATGAAAATTCCACTTTTTTAGTGCTTCTACACGTTCATTTGGGTATCTGGCGTGTCTACCAACCCAAAAACGCTGAAAAAAAACCATTGGCGATCTTTGTTATGGTTCCTCTTGTTCAGAAACGGTCAGAAACGTCATGATTGAGTCTGCGAATGAGATTCCCTTGTCTTGGCCTGTCACAACACATTGGGAGGTTCCCTACATGGCCTTGGCCCACCCCCCACCTCATCCCCAGCCCCCCCACACACTCATTACATATTTGCCAGAGCGCAAGCCATTATTGCAAAGCTCGGATATACTTTGAATAGCTAGCTAGCTAGTAGCATGAAGCAAACTAAGTACTCAAGATGCGCTGTGGTGGGCTGCACAGATCTCTACATCACGTTCCAGCCTCAGAAGACACGAGCGAAATGGATTGAATTCATATTTGAAGGCAATGTCCCTGAATGAACTTCAGGCGAGGGAAATGTAAGTATTTTTTAAAATAATTCTGTTACTTGCCCATTCAGTGTGGTGGTTAACGACGTTAGCATGTTGTAGGGGGACTAATTCAAACAGCGATTTATGAACCGTGTTATTTTAGTGGTGGTTAATTGATACAATGGTGAATAAGTGCTGTGTCTTATCTCCTGAGCAAGCAAGAGTGTCAATATGGGCTAACGAGTTGTAGCTAAAGCCCATAGAAAAGAGCTATACAGCTCGCTAGCTATTAGCACTCTAGCTTGCTCAGGAGAGTTTAGCTGCAGAGAGAAGACACAGCAATTATTCACGATTGTATCAATTGTACATCTAGGTTTCTTTGGCGTAATATTCATAATATTCATAGCTAATAATGTCGGTAGTTGATAACCAACGGATAATAATGTATCGCTAAAATGTATGATTCCCGTTGTTAAGGTTAGAGAATTCTCGCACCAAAAAGGCATCATTCATAAACGACTTGATAAGCAGCTTAGACTCACCTGCAGTTACCAAAACAGTTTGTCAATGTGGGGCATTTGAGGGTTTTGTGTATAGTACAGCACAAGTTAAAAAATACTGTTCACTGTATGATTATTTCATAATGATTTATGAGAAAAATGCCGGGTTGGTAGTATGCCAATGTTATTGTACCTACTTTTCTGTGTTGTGAAACTGATTAGGTGTAATGGAATACAACATTTCTTCAAATGCTAGAGATGTATTGGCTTTTAGTTCATGTTTCATGCATTGCAGTGCAAGGATAATGGTCAGTGAGATGACATTTTATTTACAGTATGGAGTATTTTCCTTTTATTACATTCAGGAAAAAACATGAATAACATTGCTGCTCTTGTGGTTAAGGAAGAACATCTGAACAGTGTCCTAGGCTACATCATGTGGCCTGTCAGACATATCCTCCAAAGCAGCATCTGGAGCAGGAGAGCAGGACCACCCAGATTCTCCGTCCCAGAAAGCCCCAAGACCAGCTAACAAAGCTTCTGTACACCAAATACCTGTAACGTCTGAGCAAAGTTTACATTGTATTTATACATGTAAATGGTGACACACATCTATTGAGTCTTCCTTTGTTAACAGTATGGCTACTGATGGCACAAAGTGTGATTTTGTAATCAATGTTTTTATTATAATTGGTCTTTTTTGTATTTATTACCCATGTACTAGCCAGTACATTTAATAACTATGTTTAAAAAGCTCTGTGGCATTCTTTGAAACAAGTCTATAGAAACAGTTTTGGTATGTAACATGTCAACAGTTGACACATGCAAGATGAGCAGTAAGCAAAGTAAGACAGAGGGAAGATTAATTTATTGTATTTTCTTCCCCAGTTATATTTGTATTGCAGAAATCACTGATGACTCGTATGCATAAAAAACAAAACAACTTACTGCTATATTCCCCTTAGACATAAGGCCCATAGTCTGCTCTATAGATGTTGAATGCATTCTGTAGTGAGAACACATTCAATCACACAGCTAAAAGTCCCGGATGATGCACGTTGGTTGGTTTGGAAGCTGCAGTAGTCTTCTTGTTACCTTGAATATTGAAAGTGTAAGTATCATGGAATATGAAACAAGATGACTGCATAATTACCATGTCATTCACAAATAATTTTACCTGTGGCATCTCCCTGCAGCATCCATTCTCAGGCTCTGTAGGCATTTGCTCACACTTGGCACAAATACGCCTGTATAGATAAAGAGTTTTAAAAAGTGACAACATTGCAGGTGAAAGGTATTTGAATGTTGTGTTACAATTACAGACACAAGTTGACAAATACAACGATATAATGAGAAAACAATGTTTGAACGCTAATAAACGGAGGTAAACACGTTACGTTATGTTCTACATCTGTGTTAGTGCCATTTTCCACATTGTAATTTAGACTCAGATTAAGATATTATGTTGTTTAGATTCATATTTAGTGATTGCTCATTATAATGATTGCATAATTGTATTTTATAGTTTTACATTTCAGTTTAATATATATGTTTAGTGTACATGCATTGCTTAGAATAACCAGATATGCATGGGACATAAGAGTTGCTTTGGAGTGCGCGTGGTAGTGAGCTACGACGTAGTCTGCTCGCGCATTGATGGAATGTATAAGAACTGTGCGATTTATTTCATTGTTCAGTATTCAGTAAAGACGGAGCGAAAACACTGTTTTCTACCGTTGTTAAACGCACTAAACACGCGTAGAGACTCGTTCTTTCCGTCTAGAGTGGTTAGGTGAATGAATATGTTGAAAATGAATTCCTGATAACAAGAAGGGAACTTTAGCCACTACAACCTGCTTGGTCCATTACTGTTGTCAGATAACACTTTAGTTTACAGATGGAACTTTACTCATGTAGTATTTATATCTTTATGGCGTTTCCGTTCCTTGCATTTACACAAACAGTAACTTACATAAACACACCGTATTTGCTACATACTCATACATGCACAAATTATTCACGTATCTCGAATCTCTAGCACCACTATGCTCTCAAAACCGCTAACAAGACTGTGAGACCTTATCCAATGTACAAACAAACAAAAAATGTAGAAGTGACAAAGGTAACTTACCATTCAGAAACGTCCTGTTGAGCCCTAACTTCTCGAACTTGTTCGGGAGCCTCTTCTTGTTCAGGGTCTGACTCTGGTTCAAAACGATATGGTTGCACAACGCTATCTTCATCTGCAGTAGCCATATTTCTAAAAAGGTAATGGCTAGCTGGGCAGGCAACAGCTAGGCGAGCGCATCTCGTGGAGGAGGGAGGGGGGAGCTGGCTCATTAGCATTTAAAGGAAGAGGCACTCAAAACAGGTCAATCTGTGGGGAGGTGTTTTTGACAGGGTAAAAAGGGTGCTGTTTGAAATGATTCTTGTGGTATTTTGACCAAAATATGTTACAAACATTTCATTAAGACCCCAAGGAACCATATCAACTTGTGGAAAAATGGGCATACGATGGCTCCTTTAAGGAGTGAGTGGGGGCTTGGTCAGCCCACAATGCCATGAAATGTTGTGTGTGCGTCTCGCCAAGCTCGCGCGTGTGTCAAGGGGAAGTCTGTGTGTGTGTGTGAGAATGTAGAGCACGCTCGCTGAGGAGCAGAGGGAGACATTAAATTGGAAATCACCCTAGCAATTAGCCAAGGATGCATGTTTGAAATATTCACAAAAAATCTACTTGACATCTTACAGTCAAGTTTTTTTATTTGTTTTGTTTGAAATAGTTATTTGTTGAGGTCTGAGGGCATGTAGGCAGTTACAAGGGACGTGCAAAGACATTTGGAGGGGTTCTTACATTATCCCCTCCCTCCGCAGTCAGTTTCCTTTTTCATACAAGTTCCAAATAGCGATCAACATTTTTACTCCACATTTATGTAGGCTACAGTATGATAGCACAGTTATTTAGTGCAGGAGGACAGTGATATTACAATGTTACTCCATCAATTCCATCTCAATGACCGTACAATAATGTTAAGAGAATGGACATACTGGCTCTACAGTGCACCAACGTAAAAAATAAAACAATGTTATGTGCCGGGGGTAGAGGGCAACGCTGACATTATAGTTGAAAAATAAAGAATTTCAGAACTGGATGATATCGCAATTTTATTTAATTTAATTTGATTAATGATGGTGTTATCGTATAGATGCAGCCACAAAACAAACAAAAAAAGTTTATGGGCTTTTTCACCAGTAGGGCTGTTCAGCAAATCAGCGCAAACAAGCTGTTGACAGGGCAACAATGACCCTTACCTGTGCACTTTTCTACAGTATCGTAATTTCTTCACACGACTGCAAGAGAAACTACAGGTCATCTAAGAACTTTCAAAGATAGATTGTCAAGTGTGTCCTAATCTAATGTGTTTGTGTATTGTTAAAAAGGGCTGCCTGACCAGTTGCATCCAGCTGTGCCTGGGGTCCAGGCAGAGGTCAGCCTATCAGTTGATCCCAGGGTTCTGTGGTGGCTCGTAAACAGTGAGATTCACTCGCCGTTTGGCCACCCCATGCTGTGTTTTTCGAAAACATGTTTGGACTTGATTCTCACTCCCCCTATGGCCTATATAAGGCCCCATGCACATGAAGTCTAGTTTGCCTGAACCCGGATTCATTTTTCACACATATCCACTTTTCAAATCGCGTGCACATGAACCCAGCGAATTCGATTGAATCCGCTGTAGTACATCCCCCACGCCTGTTGGTGGCGCTTTAAGGTGCTACAGACAACTGAAGAAAACGGAAGAAGACAGGAGCATGCGTATAAGGCATGCGCGCCGTATACAAACTCAAACTCCACAGAAGAAGAAGACGACGACGACAACACACAAGAAGAAGACGGAGACGACGACGAACACAAACATAACAACAAAAAACAAGAAAAGAATCAGGATAGAAAAAACGCGAAGACTTTGCTGTTTTGGAGCGACGAAGAGGTGGGACTCTTGTTGCGAGTCAGCCTCGATTATAAGTGCAACAAGTGACAGGAGGGCATAGACTGGGAGACCTGTAGAGCGAAGTACGAGGATATAACCAGGTTGTTCGAGGAGCAATATCCCAGGGGCTCAAACGAGAAAGAGCTCCCTCACAAAGACATTATAGGTAAAGGGCAGGTCACCTCCAAGCTGAAAAACGTGAAGAGGAACTATAGGATGGCTGTTGACGCCGGGCGTCGAAGTGGAAATGGGCGCGTAGTTCTTTTATATTTCGAGCTATGCAAGCAACTGTGGGGTGGCTCGACTGCTACGCGGTGTATCGACAACGGCGTCGAGACGAATGACCTGTCGGGAAGCCCGGACCTGGAAGACTCTCCTCCAGCTTCAGAAGATCTTGCAGCACGACAGAGTTGATGTTACAGCGAGACAAACGTGTCATTGCTGTTTCCTTTTGTGATGAGGACGCAAAGCCAAGTACCAGTGCTCAGGCAGAAAATTAGACAACACATCAAGTTTTCAAGTACACCAGGCGATGGCTTCTCCTATGTTACCTTCACCAAATAGTCCTGATAGCTGGGATCTTTAAGACCTGTTGAGCCCAGTGAAGTGTAGAAGTGTGATTATAAATCAACATGTCATTTTTGAACAAAACTAAAAGCCTTGAAATGAAACTTGATAAAACAATGTCATTTTTCCCATATTTAAAATGTTTACATAAATGTTTACTTTGTTGTTTTTTAACTAGGGATGCACCGATACCGGTATCGGTATCGGTGCCGATACTTCGTTAAAATACTCGTACTCGTTTTTGAATTGCCGATACCAAGCACCGATACCACTCATCAGTATTTCACTGCATCAAACTGGCCGGGCTATGCTGACACAAAATGTGATTTATTGTCCTACCTGTCCTACCACTCTCTGCCAGACTAGTAAGTAGCGTATTTGCTGTCTTGTGTTGCATTTGCTTGATGTTTGACTGTGTTAGGAAAGTTTGTCATAGTGTCAAAGTATTTCAGTATACAGGTTTCGCTAAATTTAGCTGCTAGCATCTCGTTAGTGATTAGCAATTCTGTTGTGCTGCCTTAACGGCGATTTGGGCTCATTTTAAGATAAATGACGACGACAGGAGTAAGGCACAGTGTAAGATCTGCACTGCTACGGTGTCGAGGGCGGAAAGGAAAGTACTTTGTTTAACACAAGCAATTTGATTAAACATCTGAAGACGCACCATAGTGCTAAGTACACAGAGTTCACTGATGCTAGTGGCGCAAGACCAAAGCAACCAATCTTAACTGACGTCTTGCAAAAGAAAAAAACGCGCACGCACACACAGAGAGAGAGGTAGAGAGAAAGACTGTGCCACATAGGTTAAGTGATTGTTTGTGTACTTGAGCAGGAGATTCTTCTGATCCTTTTGTAACTGAAATGTGCTCTTGTGCTAATCCAGTAATAGTTCTGTTCACTTTTTGTTAAGCAGACTGTGTTGTTAACTATGCAGCAAATTTAATTGCCTTTATCTGGTTATATTTGCATTTTGTCTGTGATGATATTGTCTGTTTGAAGGCTTTTTTTGTGTGTTAAAACCAGAAAACTGTTTATTTTTGGCTTGGGATAGCCTTCTGTTAATTTTGTACTATAGGCTTGACATAATCTGCAGAGGATAAAATAAAATCTGCCTCCAAATTAATTGCACTTTCATCGAGACCAAATCTAAGAAGTATCGGTATCGGCAAGTACACAAATAAAAATACTCGTATCGATTTGTAAAAAAGTGGTATCGGTGCATCCCTATTTTTAACATTGAGTTTTTGTCACATTTACAATACATCAATGCTGACTTTTGTCATTATATGTTTCAAAATCATGCAGCATGTTGTATCCCACCCATCCTCGTTGGAATGCGTAGTAGGGGTGGTCATTTTAGGGACATCACCACGAGTGCCACATCTGAATCAGCAATGTCTAACAACGAAGTTTCTGAATTAGTACTTTGTTGTCAGCTGACTATAGTGCACCCTGTGACGAGGTGGCCGTACCTTGCAGCGAATGGACGGTAAAACAGTTCCTAACGCGATCCGAACGATATCCTAATGCTTAATTTATGCTACTCCGAGCCCTCTCCAACAAACCTCGTACGGGAAGTTAGAAAAATTAGTAGGTGCACGACAGCCTCTCTGAGGTGCTCGGAGAGGGTTCGGAGAGAGCGGTTAATGTCGGAGAGGCGTTCCCTGTGTTCGGAGGGGCGTTCCCTATGTCCGACTCCGTGAAATCGGAGTAGCATAAATTTCGCTTTACAAGTCCTAACAAATCCTACCCAAGTCCTAACAAATCCTACCCAAGTCCTAACAACTCCTACCCCAAATCCGAACATATCCGAACAAGTCCTAACATAACTCCGAACGCTGATAACAATGGGGGGCAAAAGAGCCAATCAGGTGTTAAGAAACGAAGCTTCACAGGCGCACGGTTTTGTTATTGGTGAGTGGTCGAGTGGCCGTTGCTATGACAATCTCGCAGCTGATTGAATATTTCACGAGCATAAAATCCTCAAGCTTGACTCTGCCAAGAAGGTACATGTGAAGCTAAGATAACTTTTCATTGTTTATGTATTGTATGTGGTTGTTTCTCTGATTTATATGTTAATCTTTATGTAGATCACAACAAAACTTGCTGGTGGCATTGAAGACACTGCCACATGGATGACCAATATTGGTAATGAATTTGGTCAAGTTCTGAATTGTGTTCTGACCACTGGCGAGGGGGCTGGCATAGATGACTTGTGTCAGGGCATCGTTAAAAGATACCGGGATGCAGGGGAGCCAGAACCAGATGCCATTTATGTGGACAGGGACTGCTGCAATGAGACAGGTGTGTGACCTTGAAGGGTGTTGTGATGTTTTTTGTTAAAAATGTGTTACATTTCATAAACAATTTTGACAGTTTGACAGACATACAATACAGTTATTTAAGGCAGTGTATTTTTTATGAATAAAGTACTTAATTTGTGATATGGTAGGCTGCCATCAGTTGCTGCCTGTTCATTAAAATGTAGCTTAGATACGACATACAGGTGCTTAATGATGTGGTGTGTTTTTTAATTGTACAGGTGTGGGTCCAGTTCTCACTTTGTTTCGACCGTGGAAATCCACAGTGAGACTGGACATTTTCCATTTTATGAGGCGGTTCACCAATGGTCTCACAACTGAGCACCATCCACTGTACGGCACATTCTGCTCAAAATTGTCCAGTTGCATTTTTGAATGGGACAAGGATGACATTGGGCATCTCAAAGAGGCTTAGAGGTCAGAGCTCAAAAAGAAACATCAGGGTCATGTTCCCACAAGACACCCAGGTGTTGTCCAACATCAGCAACAGTGAACTGGCCAAGCACTGCCGCCGGAAAACTCGAGGGGTTGAATAGACTCGTAGTCTAATTCAAAAACTGCTGGACTCAATGTGTGACCGACACAACAGGTTTGCGCCTCATAAATCATGAGAGCATGGCGCGTGTGTGGGAGGTGCAACAAAAGCACTTGCCCTGCATCCAAGATTCACCTGGTGTTCAGCTGTACACAAATATCGGGTCAAAATCACAAAAGGGAGATAAAGCCCTTGATGTTCTTAGATGTGGCAGGGGGTCCTCTTCTCTAGAGAGCTTTCATCGGCATCAGTGTAGTTTCATCCCAGGCAAGTTAAAACTGAACATCTTTGAGACATTTTATTTAATGTGTTGCTGAATTACTAGTCACAAAATTCTTATTTTTTGTTTGTCATCAATCCTTTTGTTTTGCAAGGGTGGAGATGCAATGCTCTGCATACCCAGATGTATATGCTTGAGGGGGCATCCAGGTGGAACGTGAATCGTGCACATCATGCTCTAAATATGGGTGCTACATCTCAAACCAAATTGTATGATGTACGCTTGATGTGCAATCTGAGTGCCCTCAGCAACAGGGTACTGGGATCTACACTCCTGCCAGAATTCATACCCCCTGGAAAACCCACTGGTAAGATTCTCATGTAAAAAAGCAGGCACTGGACAACATTCTTTTGGAGACCACACCTCTCTGCCATTGAATTATGTGATAATGCAACTGTTTTCTCACTCTTTCTACATTCTAATCAGTGTTTTTCTGCTGACTTATTGTTGCAGGTGAGCGTATTGCTGTGGAGTTTTAACTGTCTTTTGAGCTCAGCGTCACGTTCAATTTTACACTTTTCGAATTGCAGTCTCATACTCGATTTTACACTTATCCAATTGGAGCAGTAGGAGCTCCTTCTGTTGCTCGTACGTTAAGCCAGCAGGGGGAGTGTCCCCTGGAGATTCCGCATCTGCGGGCAACACATCTCTCTCCACAAGGGCAGACTTAATAACAACTTTCATCAAATCCTTAGCCTTTTTTTATCGGCGGTAGTCAAAGCAATGACATAGTGATCAGCAAGTAACAGTAGCTGGTCTTTAGTTAACAAATTGAAGGCCTCCAACGAGGGAACTTTAACGAAATTATCAATCACAGACATTGTTATCGTTACCAACTAAGACTAAATCTCACAAAAACAGTGCATTCCAGTGAATGGCAAATAGGCGCTTTCAATTAGGCTCCGCTATCCAATCAATAGGCTCACAGGTACACAAACGCAACTCTCCAGATGGCCGCCACGCAGTGGCGTAGCGTGGGGTGGGGTGTGCGGACCGCACAGGGTGGCCAATTGAATGGGGGCGGCCAATACTATAATTGTATTACTTTCTTGTGATTTTTTTTTGTTGTAATTTTTTGATAATAGTTGTTTTCCCAAATGGCCGAATTTAGAATATGGTGCTGTTTTGTAGTGGCGCGGTCTCCCTAGCGTCCACTTTGCAACATATTAGTTCGACAGCTTTTAAACAATCTCCCGCGACCAGCGCGTGTGAACGTCTTGGTGGAACATCTCTGTGTTTAGTGCCAAATTTTACTTCTGGACTGCATTCTGCAACATTTTCAAGCAGGGTATCCTAAGTTTTTGAAGAACATTATACACATAGATGTGTCTACTGGTTGTTTTCATATTTCATATCAGCATTCTTTACTCACAAATAGGTAAGGTAATACATGCGCTGGCTGAACTCTTCGTGTTAATGTGTCAATATGAACTCATGAATATGAACTTGTTCATACAAAGTTGCACAGGCACCCTGAGGGTTTCGACCTTTTCCTATTATAATTTGATCAGTTAAATCGAGGAGACTATAACATCAGCTAGATAACTAGCTATCATTTTATATAAATGGAACTCTTCCATTTAAACCGTTTAAGGTTATTACAAGTTTCCTTAGCTAGCTAGTGAGTAACCATAGCAACCAGCTCAAAGTGGATACGTTTGTCCTCACCGCCTTCTTTGCCATGCATATAACAAATTAATAGCCCTCATTTGCTAACAGGTGGGTCGTTACCAGCTGTTTTGTCACTCAGAAAATGAAATGTGCAAGATTTTAGTTCTACTTACAAAGTGCTAATTATTATTATTTTTCGAACTGTATATATCTGTACACAGAAGAAGATTCAAGGTTTCTGGGGATGTTCCTTTTATGACGCTAGGACAAAGACTCGCGGAGCTTCAAAGACATATATTGACAATAATAACAAAAATTCGCACCAGTAGGAAATCCTCCTTGAAGAGGGGTGGCGAATTTGGCTACAGCACAGGGCGGCCAAAACACCCGCTACGCCACTGCCGCCACGATAGCCCAATACCCCAGATCACACACAAAAGCCCAGCCTAGCCATACAACTCCCCCAGACCTACACCAAAACTAACCTAGTCTGTCTTCGGAGGTTACCGGGCTTGAGGCAACTTTACAGAAAACTGTAAGGCTACCCCCCACGGAGAACCTAGTCTCCCCCGGAGTAGCCTCCCCACCACCAGGATCTTACAGAAAACAATAAATGAGTGTCCGATGGAAGAGACTGAGACAGTTCAGCAGGGCACTCGTATCTGTCTGCGGAAGAAGTATGCGTAACAACATGGCTGGCTTTAGCGGTGAACAAGAAAACCAAACTACCATGACAAACACCAGAGAGGATACTCGCAAGTCTATCAATCACAAACAGCAATTCAAGTTTTGGTAATTTCGTCTTCTGTTAAGGGCTGTGTGTGAGCTGTTTTGAAAAAGTAAACTGTGAATGGAAAAATGTGCCAAAGGAATCGAGAAAAACTGTAAATAGCAAATTGTCCACTGTAGTGGTTTTTGTCTTTCCTTTCATATTTTGCATTTCCCCCCCTTTCTCTCAGCATTGGAGTACACCGCAAGTAAAACATTCCTACTATGTTTCATTTAGTTTGAGAGCCAGGCGAGTAAGGACAGAACCAGAAAGTACAAGGAGAGGTTGAATGCAGATCCTAGGAAGAGAGAGGATGTCTTGGAAGAGAGACGCAGAAAGTTAATTTAGCAAGGAACCAGGAATGATAAAAGCATTAAAAAGGTTTCATTACATGATCAGAAATGCTTGCCACCAAACATATCGTGTTTTTACTAGTCCTGCAGACCTAAATGTGGAGCAATCTACCGCTCCTCCGACAGCATCACCGGTTATTCATCATGCATCACAGGCACCACACACGATCCACACAGCTACTTCAGGCAGCGCATGTTTCACTTGCAGTGGCGGTGCGTCAATAGTGGGCGCTAGTGCGCCGCCCCCCTACACATTTTACACCAAATAATTAAAATAAGACAAATACATTCAAATATTGTTTCCTATCGTTCTTATTTCAACGTGATTGGACTATTCGGCGAATCAGCGACCTGTATCATTCCCTTACCACAACAAGCATCTACGAGAGCAGCATAGCTAGCAGAAACTTTGATTTTGTGAATATGGTACGACATCGCTGACTGAAAACTCAGTTGTATCTTTATGTGAAACACCGTTTAAATCGTCGATTAGATGTTGACAAGAAGAGAGTGAAAGACTTGGGACCCGACCGTCCGGATTTAAACCTTCAGCAGCAGACCATTGATAGCACCCGGAGCTTCTCGTCAAACCTGTAGGCTATGCTAAGCGGAGTTGGTTAGCTGGTTGTTCAGTGAGTAATGCATTTTTTTGTTTCCCCTGTTGTTCCAAAGTCCTGGGACTGAAACACTCTGGACTACAAAGGGGATGAGGGATCTAAACCACTTTACTGAAAAATGTAAGAAGCATGAATCTGGCCGCAGCCATCTAAATAAGAGCCTGAAGCTAAACCTCTTTGGAAGACTGAGTATTGCAGAGCAGCTGGATGAAGGGTACCGAATTGGCATTCGAAAACACAACGAAAAAGTAAAGAAAAACAGACACATCCTCTCAAGAATAATAGACTGTGTGAAGTTTCTGTGGTGCGTTAGAGTTGGCCCTGCGTGGTCATGATGAGCGAGAACTCGGATAACCCAGGGATATCCGTGGCTTGGTGGACTTCGTTGCCTCACTTGACAGTGCACTGAAATAGCATCTCGAGAGCAACTGTGATTAAGGGAACATCCAAAACAGTGAGGGAAAAGATAATCAGTGAAGTTCAAAGCAGCGATTTTCTATCGATCCAAGCAGATGAGACCATGGATAGCACACAAACCCAACTTGTGCTTGGCTACATCAATGATGGTAATCAAATGTCTTTACAAGTAGTGGGGCCTACTCCGTCAAACAGCCAATGTCTAATGTCAAATGTGATGAATCTGTTTCTGAATTTATTCTGCTCTAAACCTCTGGTAGCATCCAGGGTTTCTGAATCTATTCTGCTCTAAACCTCTAGTACCCAATGTTTGTAATCTTTTATTCTGTAAACCTCTGGAACCCAACCCAATGTTTCTTAAACCATTCTGCTCTAAACCTCTCATGCCCAAATGTTACAGTTTGTTGAGAGTTATTACAGTTTTTCACAGTTGTTAACACCCAAAAAGCGAAAATTCGGCACAATTTGCACAACCTTCACTTCATGTACCAATCGCTCGACCCAATTTGACACTACTTCACACTGCCTCATCTGCATTAGATTCTGATTTTCTTTGTTAACCCTCTGATGTCAATTACACATCACCTTGTTGTCAAAACACAACACACAATGTTCAGTTGTTGCACACACTTCTCAAGTAAAATCTCAAAGCATCAACCTACAACACACAAATAGTCAAATCTCTAAACATTCAGGTCTGTTGAGCAATTTGCAATCAGGACTGCAGCATAAAAGTGCCTTGAGCCTCTGTTGTTTCATGAGCAATGGAGAACGTGGCAGATAACGACAACCAGAGAAGGAGAGGGGTAACAGAGCATTCACACGGTTCCGTTGGAATGCGTTGATCCGTCAGGGTTGACGGATCTCCATTCACTTTGAATGGGGTGACGTCATCCTTTGCCGAACTGAATTATGGCTCCGTTGGGTTCCCGTGCGTTGCGTTTCATGCTTTGCTTGCAGCAAGAGTTAAAGAATGTTCAACTTTTCGTGAGGCAATGCATGCGTCAGCCAATCAAATTGCCTTTCATGCATAACTGACAGCATAGGCGCTAGCCAATCAGATCCCGTATATGCTTACGTCTAAAACGCGGCAAGCTCAAAAAAAAAAAAGATGGCGACCAAACTCCGTACCAAAGTTACCGAGAAATAGACACTGTACAATGTAAAAACCCCTTTATTGTAACTGAAAAATACGTCTGATAGGATTTGCGAGGTGTGTGAGCACCCTACCTAATGTTAGCATGCTACTGCTTACAAGGTAAGCAGCTTGCTAGTGGCGTGATTGACAGGTCAACAAACCAATCTCACTATAACGTCTCTGGTATCAACACAACCACACGCGCCAGACTCCTCCACCGCCATCCGTTGGCGCAACGCATTCCAACGTGCACGTCTGAATGCTCCGTAAGAGTGAGAGGAGGAGGAGGACAAGAAAGAGGAGGCAGAGGACAGAGAGAAGTAAGAGGACAAGAGGGAGAGGCAGAGGACAGAGAGAAGGAAGAGGAGGACAAGAAGAAGGAAGAGGAGGGGGAGGAGAAGAAGAATGGTGATCTCAAATGAAATCCGGGCAACTGTTGTAGACCATGTTGAGGGAGGCTGGCCAGAGGGTCCAACCTAACCTCAGCCGCTTCACAGTTGCTGCCATCATAAGAACTTTCAGGATGGAGAACAGGTACGAAATATATTTGCCTTGTGTACTGCAATACTGCATATCAATACAATACAGTGTGCTCACAGTATTTGTATTTTGCAGGACTGAAAGAGAACCACAGCGTGGAGGTAGAGTGCGCATTTTCACAGCCAAACAGGAGACGGCAATTGTGGAAATGGTTCGTGAGAACAATGCTCTGACACTGAGACAAATAAAAGCTAGGATCCTGGCTGACCGTGCTATATTCAGAAATGTCCAGACTGTCAGCCTATCCACATTAGACCGCATCCTTCATAGGAATACAATGAGGATGAAACAAGTATACAGGGTCCCATTTGAACGGAACACAGACCGTATCAAGGAGTTAAGGCGAGAGTTTGTGCTTGTAAGTACCATACATTCAGCACTGACACATGCATGTATTGTACCTGTAATCCAATATTGTGCCTTCTCTACAGTGTCTCACTGTAGCCCACTGTGTTGACCTCTCTGTGTCCATACTGTAACTTGCATTCTCATGCTCTCTGTGTCAGCGGATCCAGGAACACGACACAGCAAATGTACTTTACCAGTACATCTTTATTGATGAGGTGGGTTTCAACCTGGTGAAGAGGAGGCGAAGGGGCAGAAATGTCATTGGCCAGCGGGCCATTGTTGAGGTCCCCGGCCAGCGTGGTGGGAACATCACGATGTGTGCTGCGATGAATCAGCATGGGATCTTGCACCGTCATGCCCACCTAGGGGCCTATAACACCGCCCGTCTCCTCGTCTTCCTAGATGGCCTGCATGACCTGCTGGTACCACCTGGCCAAATAGATGACCAACAGCGGGTCGATCATGTTGTCATCTGGGACAATGTGAGTTTCCACCGTGCTGCTCAAGTGCGAGAGTGGTTCCAGGACCACCCACATTTTTCCGTTCTGTACCTTCCACCTTATTCACCCTTCCTGAATCCTATTGAGGAATTACTTTCAGCTTGGAGGTGGAAGGTATACGAACGGAACCCACAGGACCAGGTCCCAATTAGTGATGGGCAAATGAAGCTTTGGTGAAGCATTGAACCATTTAGGCACATGTTTAAAAAATCGGTTCATTACTTGAAGCTTCAGTAACAGTGACCTCTCCTGGTGAAGTGCCAAGGCTGCAACTAAATTGACAGTGGCACGAGGCTTCAAAACAATGACAATCTAGTGTGCACGCACCAAATCTCCCCCTCCCCCCCCCCCCCCCACACACACGCACACACTCACTCACCCACACACATGCACCCGTATACAAAGATTGTGATATAATTATTTTTTACAAATAAAGATTAATTCTTTTTTGTATATTGTGTTATTGAGGAGAGAGTGCTTGGGGAAAGGATTTGCTGGAAAAATATGGCACAAGTTGGGTGTGCTTGTGTAACCATGTTGGATAGGGAACAGTAAAAGATTTTGATTTAAAAACATTATTTGTTCTACACTTTTTGGACTGAGCCTGTTGATATAGTCTACTTTTCCTCAATCATGAGCGATCAGAATAAAGTGTTCCCACATGTCAGAACGACCTCTCTTCCTAGATGCTTCCATAATGATGATAAATCAATACGAACGTAATGACTGTCACAGAATGAGATAATACTACGGCTACTACGAACCAAATGCAAGTTTTTATGCTTTAAAGGCGCTACAATTCAGACTCGAAACGAGGCAACTGACTGGTTCGTGTGTGGCGCTGTGAACCACTCAGCTGGTTCATTCGGAGAAAGAAGCAGTTGCTGTTTCGCACGTAATATGTCACGTGATTTTTCCGTACCAAAGCAACCTTCGAAGCAGTGGTTTTATGCTTGGTGTAGTTTAAGGTATGAAGCACGTTCCGGCGCTTCAGTGTCAGGCTGCCATCACTAGTCCCAATGCTCCAGGCCATGGAGGAGGCTTGCGGCGACGTGACTGTCGAGGCCTGTCAGGGCTTCATGCGGCACTCAAGGCGATTCTTCCAACGCTGCTTGGACAGGGAGAACATTGCCTGCGATGTAGATGAGGCCCTCTGGCCAGACAGGAACCGGAGGCGTGATGCCTAATTACTGGAATTTCTGTGGGGGGGGGGGGGGGTTGAGCAGGCCGGTTTACAGTACTGTACTGTTGTCTCTGTGTGCCAGAATAAACCTTTTTTTGCTGCATATTTGTGTGCTGTTTGACTATGAAAAAAGTAGGCCTACACTGAGACATTTTACAAAAGGAGAAATGGCTCATTCTCAAGAGTCATTGTCATTCGTTTGGTGTGTTCCATTTCGATGCTTGTGTTTTCAATTTTGCCCTTCTGTGTGCTGTAAATGCTTGGTAGTGTGCAGCAAATGCTTAGTTGTGTGTACTCAATGAATGTATGTGTGTGTCTTTTGAAAAAATGGCTGTGTGTACCAAATGAAAACACGAGTTCCATTTTGTGAACAGTTAAGAGATTTGATGGCAAAGAGTCATCTTGCAAAGGGAGTGTCAGGTTTAGCTCTTTGTGTGAGAGGTTTTCAGTTTTCTGTGTTCAGTTTTGAGAAAGCCGTTATTGTTTTGAAAAACGTGTGTTAGCAATTGTGAAAAACTGTAAATGGACAGTGTTGAGCACTGTTTTCATGAAATAAATCTTTGTTTAATATATTCTACTAAAAACCTCTTTTGTGTGTTATTTTCTCATTGTGGAGTGCTATTTAAACCGCGCCGCCCAACTGCACCCAATGTCACCAGCCGCCACTGTTCACTGGGCTCCAATGAGGATGTGGAACATTCCCTTAAAATGCACATAGTGCAATAGAAAGATGCACCACTCTGGCATTTACCCAAAAGTGAGGGAAGTCATTGATATCGACTCCAAGTACTATTTCGTTGGAGGGGACTATCCCCGGTGCAGTAAATGCATGATCCCTGTCTGCCCTTGGAGCGTTCATTCTAGACCAATTGGATCCCTCCCACAGAAACAAATTTCCAGCTATACTGACAACTCACCTTGCACTGGGCAGAAAGTATGTAACCCTATTAAAGCCAAGACCTGTAGGGAAAAGCTCCAGCTACCTCCAATAAGCGCTACAAGAAGTAAACAGCGAGGAGTGGGCAAGACGGACCTAATTACCTGACTGATTGTGAACTCCACAAAAAGACATGTGTCCTCACCCAATCCGAAGCTGCTTATCAACAGGTTGCGAACACACCAAACGGGTTTCCAAAAAACGTGACGCTAGCAAAACCATCGTTTCCTATGGTACGACGCGCCTTTTATCCGCCACGCGTCGTGTCTTTCTAGCGTTTTTTAGGCGCGCTTAAAAGTTGAAATATTATCAACTTTTCAGCACAAGGCGCAGTGGCGCACAGCTCATCAATGTCACCCCAGGCAGCCAATCAGACCAAGCAAGAGGCCGGCTTTACTACTTTACCACTTCCTTCCTGTTTTTGGCCCAGGCAGCCAATCAGATCAAGCAAGAGATAGCTCTACAACTTGAAAACTTCCTTCTGTTTTGATGCTGGTAGCGGCAAAATACAAATGAAAATGGCGATGGTAAAGATAGATAAGAACTTAATCTTAGCGGTTTTTGATTACGAAGAACTTTATAATTCCAAGTCCAAATATTACGCAAACACCAATAGGCGAATATATGCGTGGAGTTCTGTGAGCAGCCAGCTGGATCTCTGGGGAGTAAAATGCCCTTTATAAATGCCTTTTGAAATAGGTTTGCTAAGTTTTCGTTTTTTAAAAAAAAAATAGGTTTGGAGCGGAGGGTTGCAAAAAGACTAGATGGAAATATATGGAAATCATGTCATTTATGGAACACCAGGTACAAGAGAGTGCAACTACTTCCAACATGGACAACGATGGTAATATGACAGAAGTAGGGATTTGTTGGACTTTATCATACATCAATTCACAAATCTATTAACTGCAGTTTTAATTAATTTATTAAACAAACCGTTTTTTGTCTTGCTATGTAACTTTAACAGATAGTTCTTGCTCTCATTCCTATGAATGACCTTGAGCTGGCACAATCACCCCAGGTAACTGACACCATAGTAAAGAGACTTAACATAAATGGAAGAGTTGTAGTCATAAAACTTTACACCATGGTTCATTTTTAATGTGTTTACTTGCATGCAGTGGTGTTTATTTACATGCATTTGAGCTTTGTATGCAATGAGCTAAGTTAACTGTTGTCCAACATAAGCTCCAGTGAACTGGCCAAGCACTGCCGCAGGATAACGAGGGGTTGAAGGGCTCGTAGTCTCATTCAACAACTGCTAGACTCAATGTGGGAACTGACCGACACCACAGTTTTGCAGGCGCGTGTGTGGGAGGTGCAATAAAAGCACTTGATTGAGGAGGCATCCAGGTGGAACGTCAATCGTGCTAATCAAGCCCTGAATATGATTGGTACATCTTAAACGAAAATATATGATGTACGTTTGATGTGTAATCTGAGTGCTCTCAGCAACAGAGTACTTGGATCAACACTCCTGCCAGAGTTCATACCCCCTGGAAAACCCACTGGTAGGATTCTCAAGTAAAAAAGCAGGCACCAACATTCTTTTGGTGACCACACACTCTGCTATTGCATTCTGTGATAATGCAACTGTTTACTCACTCATTCTACTTCAATCAGTGTTTTTCTTAAGTGTTTTTCTGCTGATTTATTGTTGCAGGTGAGCGTATTGCTGTGGAGTATTTGCTGGCACAGTCTGACAGAGGAGACCTACTGACTTCACTTGAGCAGAATTAAATTGGTGCCACTCTGCCAGACATGTATGGTGAAGTTCAGGAGGATGAATGTGACAATATCCCATGCAACTGACATCACATTTCATACTTTCCAGACACTCAGCAATCCTGATGTACCATTTCAGTCATTATCTCAGATAATATGATAACTGTTTGATCATCTGTCAGTAAATTTGTACAGGAAAAGATAATTTGCAGATGCCAGTTGTGTGTTGTGACCAGTGTTGGAAGTAACGGATTACTGTAATCAGAACGAAGTAATGTATTGGATTACCTTTGAGTTTTCGGTAATCAGATTACAGTTACTGAACGAATAAAAAAGCTGTTACTTTTATGTGCCTATCTGCTCCCTTTCATTCGATTGATATGCTCACGCGCAGCCGTGACCCCATATTCACCCCAGTTTCCATGGTGTTACTTTGTAAACCGTTGGTGGGAACTGAGGTGAACGTGGGGTCACGCGAGTAGAAGGCTAATAAACATGATGGCAGGCGATAAAAGTGAGCACGGATGTTTCGGAAGATGGAAATACCCCCATTATTTTGTTTTTGTATCCGTGACAGAAAAAAATATAACAGTTAAATGTAAGCTGTGCCTTGGAGACAAGCGCCTCTCAACTGCACTTGACTCAACAAGCAACCTCTACAAACATCTGTTGCGCTAACACGAACAGGTGAAACTTGTAGCAAGAGATCGCCAAGAACAGACTGCCCCAACTCCTCCGAAACAAGCTAAGTTCATGTTCCCAGAGGTGCCCAAAGTAACCCAAAGCGAACTAAGGAAACTTGTTGGGGGGGTATATTGTAGAACAAATGCTACCTCTCTCTACCGTTGAATCGCCGCATACTGAGAAAGATACCTACGGCTTCGACCAGCAAAAATGAGGGGCTCACTGACAGAAAAACGTTTGCCGGTTACTTGCTAAGTGCTATGTTACTATGCAGGCAAATCTGATAGCTACTTTTGAGGGAATCAACAAAAAACAGCAGACATTTGGACAAGCTGTAACAGGAGCTTTATGGGAATGACTGCCCACTGGATAGACACCTGCACTTTTGAACGTGGGAAAGCCGCTATAGCCTGCAAAAGAATAAGAGAAAGGCACACATACAAACTCATAGCCAGTGAAATTGAGCAAATCCAATCAATGTACGGACTTACACATGAAGTGACTGCAACAGTCACTGACAACGGGTCGAATTTCGTCAAAGCGTTTAAAATGTTTGAACGACCTGCACTGTAAAACATTTCATGTTGGTTTAACTTGTAAATAAAAGTTCACCTGCTGACTTAAAAACGCAAGTTAATTCAACTTCAACTCAACTCAGAAATTAAAGTTCAAAAAGTTGATTGTACTACAATGTTCTAGTTGTCTCAACATCGTTTTTTAAGTTGTCTCAGTTGATTTAACTTTTAAATCACTTGCCATCTTAACTTGATACTGTGAGTTAAAACAAAAAAATCAGTACCAGAAAACCTTTAATCACTTGTTGTTTCAACTTAATTCTGTGAGTTAAAACAAACATTATCAATACAAGTGTGGCACACATGTTTTGGGGGAAAATATTTAATGTCAACAGTTTTTTTTTTTTCAATAATTTTACTTCAATGAAAAGGTAAGATTTTTGTGAATATTTTGAGTGAAAGACCAAGAGGATAAACAGCAAAGACATATTTTTGTATAGCCTGTTTTGCTCATATTCAGTAGGGGTGCCAATAATTGTGGAGGGCACTGTACATTCTAGCTACCAAAAAGTCTACTTATTATTTTAAGGGCACTTACAAATTAGTCTGTGTTAACTGAATTTCGGATCTTCATACTAGACCTCCCCTTTGTGTCAGAATAAACATATTATTGGCGTTTTCATAAGGGAATTAATCGAAGAACAGCATACTCTTTCACGCACTTACTAATTAGTCTGTGCTATCTGAATTTCAGATCTTCCGATAGGCCTCCTGTCAAAACAGGGCCATGAGTACACACAAAGACCAGAGGGAGTTTGCCCTCACTCTCAACCTACATGGTCCAAAAGCATACAACTATCTGAGAGAGTCTCTCCACCTTCACCTACCACATCCACATACACTGCAAAGGTATTTGTCATGTCATTTAATTGCATTTTTTAGAATTACTGGTTCAAATACATTATATAACTACTTTTTCATTTGATAAAGGTGGATGAGTTCTGTGGATGCCAAGCCTGGCCTCAACATGATGATGTTGGACATGTTGAGCAAAAAAAGAGAGGAAGATCCAGTCAAATATGGACGTGTGGCTCTCATGTTGGATGCCATGGCCATCAAAAAGCATATCCATACCCAAAGAATGTCTGGATTTGTGGATATGGGGGATGGCATTAATGAGACAGATGTTGCCACTGAGGCTCTTGTCTTTATGGTGGTTGGCCTACAAGGCCATTGGAAGGCTCTCATTGGCTACTATCTTACCAAGTCTGTGACCCCTGACACGCAGAAGGTCCTGCTGGTCCATGCGTTGGAGGCACTGCATGCGCGTGAAATACGGGTCATGTGTGTGACAATGGATGGGCATGCCTCCAATGTTAGCATGTGTAACCAGCTTGGGTGCCAGCTAAAGGCAAACCCTTCAGAGCCCTTAAATACCTTTTTCCCCACATCCAGTGACTGGTGAGAGGGTGTTTGTTATGATGGACGCTTGCCACATGCTAAAACTGGCACGAAACATGTTGCAACAAGCACCACTAGCCTCATAAACTGGAGCTACATCGTTCATTTGAATGATGTGCAAACAAAAAACGGACTGCATACTGCCAACAGGGTCACGGACAAGCATGTTAACTTTGACTCACAAAAAATGAAGATGTCCCTGGCTGCGCAGACGCTGAGCCACTCTGTGACCGTAGCCCTGCGCACACTGAGGGACCTTGGATATTCACACTTCACTCTCTGTCAGGCAACGGCTGAATTCATTGAGGTAAGACTACATTTAAACATTGTTTCTCATCAAAGTGTACTGGCCATGCTTTAAATCATGAATTCTTTCTATTTTCAAAACATTTCCTTTTAGATGATTGACAGGCTCTTTGATGTCATGAACAGCCGTAATCCCTGTGCCAAAGGATTCAAAGCTCCCCTGAGTTCTTTGAACTGGACAAAGAGTTTAGAACTCTTGTTGAGAGGCAGGGCATACTTGCTCAGTTTGTTGCTGATGGAACACCTCTTCATCGTTCAAAGAAGTCTTTTAAATTGCGACGCTTCCATCCATCCATCCACGATCTTTTTGCTGTCTGCTGTTTTGTTTCTGTAGAAATTCCTTTATGCGCAGTGTTTTTCAGTTCATACATTTGTCAAACTAAAAGTGGAAAATGGAAACGTCCATTTACAACTTTCAACAAGCAAAATGACTTGGTGCTCTTTGGAGGTATTTTGGTTAGCCAGGATCATATTGACAATCATATTGTTTCTTTTGAAGGCACCTGTCTGTCATGGGGTTTGTGATCAACATTGACACCCTGATGTTGATGTGTCCTGAACTGCTCCAGTGTCAGCGATACATCTGCAGCTATAGGTTCAGCCAGGATCACTTGGGGATCACTTCAACTCAATCAGAGCATCAGGTAAGGATTTCAGAAGTTTATAAATTGTCTTTCCAAAAAAGTCCTTGTCGTCTGAAAAGAGCAAATATCTGTATTAACTGTTGTGTGGGTCTGTGTGTGTGTGTTTGTTTTTTAGGGGGCTGAAATAAGAACCCTTCAGCAGGCCAGTTCCAGGGCATCTTCCGCCGTCTCATGGTCCGATGCAGTGTCTCTCCGAGCACTTCGGGCAACGTGGCAGCACAGGATGACACCGTGTCCCTATCGGCTGTTGAGATGTCCTCTGCCTCTGAAACCGAAGAGCTTCCATCGCCCTTTGTGAACGTCTCTGCACTTATCTGTGACCACAGCTACCTACCAACCCGCTTTGGTGGCCTTGTAGAAAACGCACTTGTATACATATCAGGGTATGTGGTTCGCCAGATACTGAGGAAGCTGTCCTGTGGTGTATGTCGTGCTAGCCTGGTGACAGATGCTGCACGTGCATCTTTCAATCAGAGCTACCATTTGCTGACCCTAAAAAACAGAGGAGGGCTGATGATTCCTTCAGAAGGAACAGTGAAGGTGGTCAGGTCAGCAGAGCGGTATATTCGACAGTCAGTATCAGGGCAAGCCGTCAGTGTTTCCGTAATAAAGCAGTTTGTCCGAGCAGAAATTGGCTCAGATGATGTGTTTCTTCTCAAGGAGCACATTCAGGAAACACAGTTTGGGATAGACAACCATCACTTTTCTCTGTTATCATTAGTTGTGTCTGTCTTCAACAAACTCAGGCTGCACCACATTGCCAAACTCAGCACTCTGAAATTACAGTGGTAACTCACGAAAAAAAACTTAGCAAAAGTGTCCTGTTCCAAGGGTTCTAGCCAGTTCAGGAAGATCCAAGCTTAGATTAGATTATATATACATTAAAATTATATTGAATTATATTAAAATATTAAATATATATACATATTATAAAGTATATTAAATGAAATTAAAATATATATTTAAAGTAACACTATGCAACAATTTGACACTTTTTGAGATTTAGTTTTATAGGTAACTAGTTTTGGTACCATCCTCAAATTCATTTTGATAGCATATGATGATGTGAAGGACATAAAACACCTGTGTCTTCCCCACTAGCCATCCAGGATATGCCCTATGTAGTTCTGTATAACGAGCTGGTACACCCTGTCGGTAGGAAAAACGTATGATCAGGGAAAGTGTATTAAAACCGGATGTCGTCACTTTAAGCCGGTCTCTGGTTGGATAAAGCTTTTCAGCAGAAATGGACAAGGACCTTTACTTTTTAGTTGAGAAGTTGTGTTGATCGCCTGGCATGCAAACGATCGGTTTTCTTTAAATTATTATTATTTTTGTGACGTTATACGGCTTATGTGAATAAAGCTATCTACACAACTTTTTATATGTCTACATTGACTCGTTTAGTTGTTCATGTGGTACACATAGGTCTTAACTGAAGCTAACGCTTAGACCAACAATCCATTGGAACACATAGTAGCTAGCTAGCCTCGCTGCTAATAAGTCTAACGTTAGCATGCTGATATGAATAGACCCATTATAGTCAGGTGGCTTAATGCTCAATTGACTTGTTAACCGAACTTTTACGAAGTCATACAACTAAACACACAAGTGACTTGTTAACCGAACTTTTACGAAGCTATATGACCAAACACAAAGCTAGCACTGTTAATTCCGCTATAGCTAGCCAGGTCAATTAGCTCGCCTAAGATACTGCAATTTAAGCTAACAAATTACCTCATTTCCCCCAAAACCCATCGATTACATGTGTTTGTGATGTGTAACATATATCCTTAATCAGTCATTCAAGTTATTAACGTTTATTTACCGCTAGCGATTACACGACACAAGGGTAATTCAATCGCTATTAATGTTGAACTTGAACTTCAACAACGTCACACAACATTAAGTCAGGCATCGGCATGGTTCCTACAGAATAAATCAAAGGTCCTTGTCCATTTCTGTTGAAAAGCTTTATCCAACCAGAGACCGGCTTAAAGTGACGACATCCGGTTTTAATACACTTTCCCTGATCATACGTTTTTCCTACCGACACACCCTGCAAAAATGGAAGAAAAGCTTTCACATGCATGACATTGCCAACTAATTTGAGGAAAAAAGGAAACATAATTGTCAATGTCACTGTTAAAGGATATGTTTCTCAATAAACATATTTGAAACAAAATATAGAAAAGCAGACTGACTGCCAGTGACTCACTATTTGATTTGTAGGCTATTTGCAGATTTTGTTCCATTTTTTCTCAATGGTCAATTATTAGTAGTTAAAGAAGCAATATTTCGATCATTTACATTTCATTTCAGTATTTCAAAGTGACTGAGCTGTGGGAGCACAAGAACAGTGAGCGTCTAGCAGAGATTACGTTTAAATGTATCACATTATAGCCTAACTATCAAGATTCTAAGTAACATGGAGACAAAACTTTTTTTTGTACTCCACGTATATCATAAACCCTTCAATATATAAACGAATCAATGAAATCGGTTGAGAAATGTAAACGCTATAGTGCTTTTTATCCAGAAAAGCCGGAGCTCCACCATTCACTTGCGTGTGTTTACAGGCGAGTCATCACCTCCCCAAGATGGCGGCGAGTTGGCACGTCGCGGCAACGTTCTGAAGCAGACAATGGGGCGTCTATGTATATATGTCTCACTGTCTATGTATTGACACAGTTAAAGTAACAGTATGCAACAATTGTAACTTAAAATAACAGCTTGAAAAAAATTGTGCCGCTGCAATGACTTTTAATATGGCGATTTGCGCCTCCGCCATTGCCATCGGGGGTCTGTGGGGAAATAACTCCGCTATGTAGGATTCTGGGGCGGATGTACTTCGACCTGCTTTCTGGCAGTGATTACGCAATGTCATATAGTGCCAGTCTACGCTCGCAGCTACAGTATAAGGGAGAAGCAAGCGAAGTCTCATCAGTATTCATCATGGAGAACGCACCAAAGAAACAGAAGAAGACGATGTCTGATGAAGCAAAGAAGAGAAAAAGAGAGGCCGACAGAGCAAGAGATCGGACTAGGGTCACAATTGGAACAGCTTTTACTCGTTGGAGAGAGCTGAAAGACACATTTGGATACAAGTTCGATTCACAGCTAGCCATCTTTCTGCTGGATTAGTAAGTAGTTTGTACTGTCTCTTGCTTGATGTTTGACTGTGTTATCAAAGTTGTTGACTCGCTAGTTTGTCATACTCGAGGAAAGCACATTTCAATAGGTTTTGCTAGGCTTTAGGGTGACCAGATTTGAGTTTGTAAAAAAGAAGACTTCGTCGCTGGGGGAGGGTGCGGGGTCCAGCATGCTATACACTAGCCTACCCTGCCTTCTCCCTTGCGACGAAGTGTCCTCTTTTTCACAAACTCAAATCTGGTCACCCTATTATAACACGCTTGGACATTGATGCTAGGTTTACGTCCTCTTTTTTGTCCGGGTAAAAGAGGACTTGTCCGCCCGGGTAAAAGAGGACGTCTGGTCACCCTAGCTTAGCCGCTATCAAGACATCTCGTTAGCGATATCAGACATCTTGTTATAACATGCTTGGACATTGATGCTAGTAATAATCGAGTAGCTAGTAATAACGTCGTATACACTTCTTTGTAATGTTATTGTGATCGCTATCTGGCTAACTTGCCACCCAAGCTCCACTAGTCTCAGGATATTCCAGATATTTCCAAGGAATTTAGCGATAGTTGACTTTGTCTGTTAGCATTCCCTTACAGCCAGTTGGTCTGTGGTTCATGTTTCGTTAGCTTAGTATGCTACTTGTGTGTTACCTGACTTGAATGCCGTGATTTGTGAAAACATATATAAAGATGTAGCGGCAAACATACTGAATTGGTTCTTTTTCTGGGGTCAGCCCTATGTTCCCACATTTCTTAGGATTTTTTTTTCACTGACAATTTTGAAAATTAGGCCCTATGTTCCCACAGATCTATGTTCCCAGATTTATTTTGAAAAATTAGTCCCGATGTTCCCACAGCCCTATGTTCCCACATTTCTACATTTTTATGAAAATTAAACCCTATGGTCACACATTTTCTGTTAAGCCCCAGCCGTTTTCGGGACAAAAATACCTACAAATGCATGCCTAAAGTAAATGATCAATTCCTCCACAATTATACAGTCGATTTGCATGTTCATGTTGCAAAAAAAAAAGTACAAAAATCGCCATTTTGAAAAAAATCGCGGACCCACCCGCGGGTTAGGGTTATTATTTAGGGTTATAGGTTAGGTTAGGGTTAGATGAACTGTAGGAACATAAGCCCTAATTTTGTAATGAATATTAGAAATGTGGGAACATAAGACCTAATTTTGAAAAAGCTCTTAGAAATGTGGGAACATAGGGCTGTGGGAACATAGGCACGCTCCCCTTTTTCTAGCTATCAAAAGCGGCAGGTAACGTCTACTCCCAGCAAGGGACATGCACAACCACCGCCGCCGCCTGTATCTAGTATTTCAGAAGAGTCCGATCGAAATGGGTATGTATCTTAGAACTGCGTTTCTAAACCAGCCATGCAGGACATTGTAAGTTGTGACTGACTTATTTATCTTTTGAATCAGGGACAAAGAATTCGCTATGCAAGGTGTTCAACCGTTGGGAAAAGAAACCGAAGCGGTTGGTGTGCTAGAATCCAGGTGAGTTCGTCTTACAACTGCGACCGTAATGCATTGTTTTGTTGATGAATATATTTATTTAGATTCGTTTTCTATTCACAGCATGCACTCCTTGAGCATTGCTGAAGAGGAGCAGCATGACTCTCTGGATGAGGAGGAGGCGAATGATATGAGGAACAGCATGTAAGTCTTGCACATGAAACCATCTTAGTTCGTGTTCTTTTGTACTTCCAGTTTATGGTGTTGTGTGTGTATTTTGTTAATTATTTTTATTTACAGTATTGACATGGATGATTGCTGGGAGGATCCTAATCAGAAGGGCTTGGAAGAAGATCGGGACAGCTCTGATGAAGGCTATAGTCCTTTTCTTCATCTACGGTATGTTTCAGTTTCTAGTTGCATTTCAGGTTGAACTACTGCTATGTTGAAGGGTGGTTACAATCACAAGTATTTTGGTCTTTCAGGAGAAGACAACGTTTTAGGAGAACATGATGCAGTTGTTCCTTTTTGATCTTCAAATTTATTCTATGTACATATCTTGCTGCTTTGCAGTGCCCCAGCTATGACTGCCAACATCAACCAACTCCTGGAGATAAGCATGGATGAAGCAGTGCTTGATATGGCAACACCCAATCCTCCAGGTGAGGACATACAAGAAACTCCAGAACAACAAAAAGTTCTCTGCGAGGAAGACTTGGTGGGGAAAAGTGCCAGTATTACCTACAATGACCATCTGCATAGACTGGCCATGTACCTGCAGTTACCAATGCAGATGTGCAATTACTCAAACAGAGTAACTGGGGCAACATGCCCTGGTAAATCGCCATTTCAGGTTACCCTGAAACCTCGGGGCACTGGAGTGGCATTGGAATGGGTAAGATAAGCCTAATTACTTCACGTGCTCTGTGTGTTTTGCTCTCAATAGGCTGCCCCCCTGAAATCATGTGCAAACAATTCAAGTTGATGTCACAGTTGTTAGAGCTGAATGCACAATTAGCATATATTTGAGGGGAGACTGGGGAAGATCTGGAAATACTGGTTCTAGTCTGTAAAGGTGTGAAGAACATGCATACAAATGGTACAGCTATTGCCGATGGAACCAAGCTGTTGATGTTGACAATTAGAATGCGAACTTTATGGGGTGAACGAAAAAGTAGATCTAGGTTGGGTAGAATAATAACTATGTCTAAGGCTGAAGATGTATAAGGGTCAAAGACAAAACTTGGTTTTCAAGCCTCAAAAATATAAAAGTATTCAACAACTCAAAACTTTTAGTTTTTTCTGGACATTAGAGTGTATTTTCTTGAATCCTTATATTTTCTGAGCAAAAAATAGCAGACAATACACATTTTTATTCTGATTTCTAGAAGACGATCCCTAAATTGTCATTCAGTGTAATAACATTTTAAATACAAAAAAATCCTGTCAGGCATAAGAACATTAAGAGGATGTATATGGTTAATTAAAAGACTATATTTAATGACTGCACTGCCATTCCAAAATACTAATTAATTGTAATTTGAAATATTTACACTTTGCAAATATCCTTCCAACCAGCCAAGTTGTACCCATTCGCTAGCAAGTAGTTTTTGCACCAAAGTGAATTCTGTTTAAAAATACAATATTATTTAGTGTAGTTGTGTACTCTTGTTAATATTTTAATAAACAAAAGTCATTATTAGCATTTTACTTATGTTTTATGTTATATATGCATTACACTGAATGACCACAATGTATTACCCTGAATGACGTTTTGTCAAAAAGGCATTATGCCATGCCACTATCAACACTACTGTTGTTATGATATTATTATCATAAGACTAAACTAGTTACATGACGAGTAAATGACGCAGAAGCAGATATTGCCAAAGAACAAGCATTTTTACTCAACAATTCTTTTCTGAAACGGTGCAGCCAAAACTCAACATGTAACAAACACCACAATAAAATCTGAAACACAATAATCGATATAATTTAATTATGACCTCATATGAGGTACTAAATATTAAAAATGGAGAACATAGTAAAAACATTGGTCTTATATTCACAAACTCTAGTGTTGGCACATTCACTTTAATCAATATTTAATTTAATTAAGGCCTTTACAGACAAACAGACAGTTTGTTGTCTAGGCTGGAACAGGAGCCTAGACAAAAGTCTACAATGTAGACAAAACATATTATCACTCACTTCAGATGAGGTAAAACTTAAAACTTAAAAACAACTACACAGAAAACTTCACCCAATCTGCACTAATTAGTTTGGACTGCCTCATTGTTAAAGGCTCTGGCTCAGACACAATAGCCTTTATGTCTGGTCGGAAGTAAAACACCTTGTCCGCGGTCTTCGGCCAAGCAAAGGCATTTTTTCCTACTGCACTCTGATGCATGCAGTTTACCTCCATTTCATTCCCTACGACCTGCACAACTTGCCCAACAAAGGGCTTGCTGTCATACATTACCACAACAAATTTCCCTGTTAGGTCCTCAGCATCTTCAATATCAGGAGGATAATTTTCAATTTCATTGTGGAATTGAATCTCCACTGATGGTCCACATTCGCATGGGCTTTTTTGTCGCGAGCAGAAGCAGGAAACTTCTCTGTGGTGGATTTTACCCGGCTCGGTTGATTCGATCTGGTGAATTTTAAATGTTCCCTTAACAGGTGGCAAATTATTTGGCACAGCCTCATCATAGCGGCTCACGTCAGTCTCACTGACCCAAAAGTGGCGGATGTTTGATGCCGTGCTTTGGAGGAGTTGGTAGAGGTCCTCTGGCTTCTGGATGTCGCCTCCCTTTTTTACATGGTCATCCGCAAGCCTCTTGATGGCACCCCCCACGCCATCTGGTGCTCCCTAACCATGGCATTTTTCAGAGAAGTTCCAGGTAAGTTTTTTGAACCCCAGCAGAATTGGAACAGTGCTCATCAGGTAGAAATTGCGCCTATTTCTATACTGAGTCACTGGACCATCACTCATGCAGTGCAGTGTGGTGATTGTGGGGTTCTCCTTCTTCAAGTCCTCCAGGACTGGCTTGAGATGAGCCCAGACTGATCTCTCATCATGGCGTAATGAATCTGATATGGTAGCGTAGGACTGATGGCTACCAGAAGTGTACGCTACAATTGTGTGGATGGTGGCTTGCTTCCGACTGCCACCAAAATTAAATGCCTGGATCTCCGTGGCCAATTTACATGCATAATTTTCTGAGAAGTCCATGTGGACGACAACTTCCTCCTCAGACAGAGTCTCCTTCAGGTGTCTGCACTGCTCAGCCTGATGGATCCAGTTATACTGGTGTGTTGCTAGGGCGTCAAGCTTGCTGTTAAACACTTTGACAAGCTCACTCCAGGTCCCAGATTTTTTTTTTTTGGCAAAGTGTGTTGTCTGCTTACCCCCGTCCTGTGTCTTCTCCCTCTCCCATTGTTCCCATACAATTTCTTGAGGTTCTTCGGGCAGCACAACTTGGATGTCATTATAGCAGCACTTGGGACACAGGCGGTACATGCATTTTTTAATCTTGGCATCACAGACAATTGCTGCTACCAGTTGTGAAATGCTCGATGTTTTGAGCAATCCTTTAAGTTTTAGTTTTTCCACCAGGAGGCCCATGTTCTCATGGTGGATGCAAGCACATGTGTCCCTGTCACTTGCTTTTGGCTCAGTGATATGGAATGGCCTGAGTCGTAGGAACTGTCTGTAAGACATGGAGTCCTCTTTGGCCACCTCGGAGTTGTATACACAATGAAGTTCCTTCAGTGTATTTGAGAGAATGCGTCTCTGAAGTTTAACTTTGTTTTTTGTTATCGTATCTTTTCTTCCTGCAAGATGTCTGCTGTTCTCATCTCGGCTAAGAAAACCAGATACTTTTTCTCGACGTGAGACCGACCTCTTTAGACTAATTTTCTTAAATTTTTTCTTTTTTGGTTGGACCTTTTTCTTTTCCCTTTGCAAATCCTTTCTTAGGTGTTCACTTCTTTTTTGTGATCCAGCCAGATGTTTCTTTAGTTGGAAAAGCTCTCTCTTCAGTGACTCATTTTGCTTCTTGAGTCTGTCCTGACTCCTTTGGGTTTTCCTTGCTTGTTCTGGGGTGGAGGAGGCCAGTGGCAATGGAACGGGCTCTATTGGTGGAGACTGAGGCGGTGGGATGGGCTCTGTTGGTAGAGACTGAGGCGGTGGGATGGGCTCTGTTGGTGGAGACTGAGGCGGTGGGATGGGCTCTATTGGTGGAGACTGAGGTGGTGGGATGGGCTCTGTTGGTGGAGACTGAGGCGGTGGGATGGGCTCTATTGGTGGAGACTGAGGTGGTGGGATGGGCTCTATTGGTGGAGACTGAGGCGGTGGGATGGGCTCTATTGGTGGAGACTGAGGCGGTGGGATGGGCTCTGTTGGTGGAGACTGAGGCGGTGGGATGGGCTCTGTTGGTGGAGACTGAGGCGGTGGGATGGGCTCTGTTGGTGGAGACTGAGGCGGTGGGATGGGCTCTGTTGGTGGAGACTGAGGCCTAGGAATGGGTGCTGCTGGATGGAGTCTTGCAAGCGCTTCACAGGGAGGTTCCTCAAAGGACTCCGGTGTAATGTCCAGAACTGCTCTCACACATTTCTCTGCTACCCTGTGCTTTCTTTGGTTTCCCCGCCACTGTTTCCTCTTCTTCTGAGCTTCAGCATCTGATAAATTCCTGATTGGTGGGTGATCAGGATTTGCACCCAAGGCTGCTTGCTTTCTTCTCTGATAGCTTTCTCGTCTTTTTGCTAGAAGCTGTGCACGAGCTATTGGGTCTGCGTTTATCTTTTGTCTGTGCTTCGCAACCGCCGTTTTGTTGGAAGACATCTAGAAAAATCAATGAAAGTGATTTTAAAGTTTAAAAACATATAAATATTAAACACATTGTTTAGTAAAATGTAAATTTAATATTAGATAATAAGTCACAGTAACTGAATAATGATGTTTATAATAATAAAACTGTAATAATAATTATTATAATAATAATAATACTAATAATAATAATGCATTATTATATGTAATTATTATTATTGTTGTTGTTATTACTACATTACAACATTATTATTACTAGTATGAATGACACATAACAAAGAAACTGCATTACACTGAATGCCATAGCCATTACACTGAATGACAGCCATTACACTGAATGACATAGCCATTACACTGAATGACATTTTTATGCTTAAAACATATTTTACAGGCAAACAGTTAGCCACCTATATCAAACAATGACCTTGATCTACAAAGTTTATGATAATTATTCACAAAATACACTTGTTTAGATCAATATTTAACAATAAACGTGTTTTTCAGGATTTCACTGAATGACATGTGGATTTGTATTTCGAGTTACCACAACATGAAAAGATGAAAATATCTAATATTTAAGCGAGATAAACTCACCTTGCTGTACCCCACAGGGGTCTCCAGGGGTCCTTCTGATGAGGTCACTGATTGTCACATGACTATCAGTTTCTGATATGATTTCAAAATGGCTTTTTGATCCCATTACACTGAATGACCTCTAATGAACTGACTATTTGGGACAAAAGTCCCCTTATGATTTTAATATCAAAACAAAACAAGAACTCAATGTCCTTTTAATATAGCAAAGCCAACACACATAAAAATATGCCAAGAAAATAAAAATTGACTTTTGTTTGGTATTTTATGTGTTTATTTAAAGATAAAATTGTGAAATTGATGTCCGGACCATTACACTGAATGACAATTTTAGAACTTGATGAGATTTTTCATATATATTTTTGCACTTAGTTTTCTCTAAATATAACTAAAATAATAAAGTAGACAATGTAGTTTAATTTAATATGCTATTAATGTATTTAATTATCTTTTTTGTTAATTTATTGCATGCGGACCCCAAAAAAGGCTTGTCACGTCTTTGACCCATAAACAACTTTACTGTAATTGTTTCTCCATTTCTTTTTTTCACATTGCAGTTTTGCCCATTTGGACACCGTTTGTGGAAGTGGAATTCACAGCCCCTGTTGAAGTTTGGCATGCAGGGTGGAGACTTCATGCTGTCCACAAACATACTGCTGTCAGGGAACAATTATCGAAAAATTGCACTCCTTTTCCAGTTCATGAAGATGGGAATGGTGGCTCAGTCCACTTTTTTCAAAATACAGGACACATACTGTGTTGACCCTATTGAAAAGTTCTGGGAAAGGAACAGAGCTGACGTTTTAACCCGTTTGCGTCAAAAGGACCGCGTTGTTGTCCTAGGTAAGGAAATGTTTTATAACTTAGTTATCATGATAACATTGACATGTCTTTGGTCTGCTATGAAAGTCAAGAATATTATATGCTACATTCAACTCTAATATTTCAATGTCTATTTTTTCCCCTCTTCATTAGGAGATGGCAGAATGGATTCCCCAGGTATGTTTGTTTCTATGTGGGTTAGAATTTCAGGATGCAGACAGTTCACACATTGACATCTGTACTCTTCATTAGGGCTGTGCAATTAATCGAATTTTGATCGCGATTTCAATTTTTGGGTCAAACGATCTCCAAACTCATATAATCGAATTGAAACGATTTATTTGCGCAATTCAGTCCTTCCCCAAAAGCATTCAACGCGGCGAGAGGGAGTTAAATATTTAACTGGCATGTGGCATCAGGAAGTATATGCCACTGGCAGGAGGCGGGACATGCCAGTGAGCCGGCAATCAGCAGCATCGACCATTGACAGACAATTGCACAGACGTTCATGCACATACGACAGCACAGGCTCTAGCCAATCAGATCACGTTTATGGTCACGGCTCAAGAGTGCGAAGCAAAAAAAAAAAAAAGATGGCGGACCAAACTCCGTAGATAGTCGTATTTGTACCTAAAAGTTGTTTGTTTTACTTTTTTTTGCTTATATTTTTATAAAGTTACTGAGAAATAGACAGTTTACAATGTAAAAACCCCATTATTGTAACTCAAAAATATGTCTGAGTGGATTTGCGAGGTGTCTGAGCTACCTTTGAATGGGGACCCGTCAACCTTGACGGATCAACGCATTCCAACGCATACAGTGTATGGAAATTTCAAAGTTCTCAGTAAATAAATGCATCATGTTTTCAAACTCAAAATTAATCGTTTGAATAATCGTGATTTCAATATTGACCAAAATAATCGTGATTATGATTTTTTCCATAATCGAGCAGCCCTACTCTTCATTCTACAGGCCACTGTGCACAGTACTGCACGTACACAACCCTTGAGCAGGACTCAAGGGACATTGTGCATATAGTGACTGTTGACAAGCGGGAAACGGACAGAAATTCGGTCATTATGGAGAAGGAGTGCTTCATAAGGACCATGGACGTACTACTCCAGGAGATTCCTGTAAAAGAAGTGGTCACAGATGCCCACCCTCAAATAACTGCATTGCTTAGTAAGGAAAACGGATGTATTATTTTGATTTCTGATTTTGTCTTGGTTGTTGTGTGATTATAGGCCATACGGTTTGTTACAGATCCAGAGCGTGGCAAATATAAGGCTTGGGGACTGCAACATTCTCTGGACATCTGGCATGCTGCAAAGAATTTGGGGAAAAAGCTATGACGGGTATGACATTTACCAAACCTATTTTACACTCTCAAATAAGATTAATTGTAATCTCAATGTTCTTCAAATGTTTGGATTTTCACATGAGTACACCTTACAGTCTTAGCAAGAATAATAACCTTTCACAGCTGCACATAGGCAGTGCCTGTTTAACACTCTTGTATCTTGAAATCAGGCTGGCACAGTGAAGGACCAGACTGCTATCATGGCTTGGGTGAAACACATTGTGAACCACTTTTGGTATTGCTGCAAGCAAGCAAAAACAGAGGAACGGTTCAAGGTATTTTGGGAGGATATGTAGCCGTAGGCCAAAACAATAATACTGTTTTATTTTGTTTGCCATGCTGAAAAGTGAGGTTTCTGACTGTCCAGTACGGTATACTATGTGTATATATTGAGTATATAATGTTCTGTTTTTGCAGATGATGTGGCATGGTGTCTTGCATCATGTCCGCAATCAGCATATGTGGGCAAGTGGTTGCTGTGATCATGATCCATTGGATGACAGTAGCCAAGTAAAGCCATGGATAAAGCAAGGTAATTAAAAACATTATGCTCGGGTGGTTTCTGTTACTGTGAATGAACTCTAATCATTTGATAATTTGATGTGAACTCACAACGATGTGATTACAGGTACAGCAGCTCACCAGGCACTTGCTGCAGTCATTCTGGAAAAGCGCTTATTGAGGAATGTGAGAAAGTTCCTCAATTTCAGGTATGCCCCTATAGTTATGCAAATGCTAGTATTTGTCATAAATTTGCACATACACAAAAGCACTTATGATCATATTTCTGAACTTTTTTTGTCTGTCTTGTAGAACCATTACAAATACAATAATTCTGAAATAACTGGATGATGTACATCGTAAAGTATTGTATAACTCTGGCTGATTTTCCATGTTTGTTTTGTGTGCAAAATCAGCTGCTTAGGCCTGACTGCTAAGCACATTAGAATTGAAATTGAAATGAAGCCTCATCTGATACTTTTCCTGGAGTAGCATCTAGTGGTGAGAAGTGTGTCACTGACTGGGCCTTTCGGGTTATGTATGTGTTTTTCAGGACAACTTCAGATTTGGAGAATTTCCAAAACCACATACTCATGTATGCAGGAAAGCGGTTTGCCTACAGCCCCCCTGTTTACAAAACCCGGACATTGCTTGCAGCAATCGATTACAACCATCACAACCACCGCATTCCTGCACGTGGCAAGGATGGACACCGAATGTAAGCTTTGCTATAACAGTAGTGTACTACCAAAAATAATTAATTAGTTCTTACCTAAACAGTTGTGGAATTGTGCATTTACTTTACTTTACTAGGTACAGACGGTACTTCAACAAAAAGTCAAAGTGCTGGAGTGTATATGTGTTGAAGGAGAGCAAAGGCTACCACTACATTCCAGACCTGCAGAAGGCCATCCTTGCTGAGAGGCTGGGAAGTGGAATGGGCCTTCCCAGAATACAGGGTCTAAGGCCTGATGATCCCAGGCGCTTGGGTTTGCTTGCCGCAACGCAGCCTCCATCCACATCTGAACTTGTCGCGGCTCAGGTTTCACGGGGAGAGGGTGGTGCCCAAAGTGAATTATAAACTATTCCATTCTTTCATAGCTGTGTATGTAAATAATTTGCAAATAATTCAAGTCGTAAAAAGAAATATTTTCATTTGTATGTAAATAAAAAACAATGAACATCGAACTGTACATGTTTTTGGACATTGAACATAAATAACAGAACTATTTACATATTTACACATTTACACCAAACGGCGCACCCTGAAGCCAACATACTGACCCAAGGGGTCAGGAAACGCAGTAGCTTGGAATAATGACTCTATTGCCTTCACCCAAGCGGCCATGCTGCCACAGTACAAATTGGCGGTATGCCGCATGTCTGTACTGTTTTTGTTCCACCCCTGGTTCCTGTTCGTCATCCACAGCAAACACGTCGTTCCATGCAGCCCTTGCCAGCCGTAAAACGCCCGGGTCAAGAACATAAAACTGCATGTGTGCCATGCTGCTGACACAGTTTTCAGGGGCCTGGCGGCAGCAGAGCCTTTCTTGGTCAGAGGCAGAGGTGTAAAAAGTACTGAAATGTTGTACTCAAGTAAAAGTACAATTACTTTGATGAAATTTTACTTAAGTACAAGTAAAATTACCCATCTAAAAATCTACTCAAGTAAAAGTAAAAAGTAGTTCATTTAAAATGTACTTTAAGTAAAAGTTACTTTCAACAACTTGATGGGGGCCGCTCCTATATAGTGCAAAAAAGGACAAGGGGTCATAAATCCAATACAAAAACTAGTTATTTTTTATTAAAGGAGAATCTTTAGAAATATAAGTGCAATGACATTAAACATGTCAAACATTAAACATGTCAACACAACATTTAAGAACTTTTGGGAGGACATGTCAAGACATGACAGCTAAAATAAAAAGTTAAAATACCGCTGCCCCACTTAAACTTTGGTTACTTTACTTGTGTCCACCTTTAGAGCATTAGTCTACAAACTTCTTGTTGAGTTTGAGCAGCAGCTGATTTTCAAGATGAGTAGAGTTCATCCGGGCTAGCTTTGCATTGAACAGCAATCCAGCACAGCTGAAGAGTCGCTCGCACGCGGCCGAGGCAGGTAGGCCAGTATTGAGTTTCAGGGACAGTTTTTTGATATTCTGAAAGGCGTTCAGCAGATCCATATTGACTGAGACACAGGCTAGGTACCCTTCTAACTCCCCTGTACCTTCTGGACTTCATTGAGGAAAATAAATCATCTTCATCTGATGAATGTTGTCCAACTTGCTCCAGCCTCCAACATCCGGTCAAGGTGTTGTCTGACATAGACTAGACCTGTAGAATGACAAACAACATTTCTGACAATTAAGTATTGAGCTGCCATCAAGATTCAAGAGTGCATCATAACACAGAAATAGCTATAAATAGCTACTTGAGATGACAGACCTACAGTATACAGAATTATAGCATTATTTTCTATTTCTACATGCATCACAATTCATAATCCTCAATTCTTGCTAACCGGGACCCCTTAGCATGAACATGAAAGACGTGCACGTTGCAAAGCCACCACTTATCGTTATCAATATCTGACTAAACATCGTGATAAATTGCAGATAACGACATAAACATTGACTTGTCCAACTGTCTGAAAACGATGGTGTGCGCATTCACATTGTTCTGTTTCAAGGCATGGGAGGCAGCCAAATGATTAGCCTAATATCAGTTTATGTGGTGTATTTCATTGCTGATGACTGATCTGCAGTTTTTAACACAATATGAGAGACTGAACATAATAATTCTATGACCTGAAACGAATGGAAGACAGGAATGGTATTATTAGTCTATTGGATGACCGCTGTCGACGTTAGCATACTCAGGTCGGTTGCAAGTGCTAGCCAAAATTAGGCTACTACCTACTAGTGCCATGAAACGCATATTTTGCTTAATGGAGCAAAGCTAACTAAATGACAAAAACGCTGTCTGAACTACTAATGGAAAGGGACAAATACTGTACTTACCAACACATGCTTGCGCAGATTTGAAGATGAATTTGTATAAGCAGAAAGTTCTGACTGACGGATTAGGCACAGTTTACACAGCATATAGCTGTTGCCTCTTTTACGTTGGAAGGCAAACTGCTTGCTGAGATGTGGCCACGGGTTTTCTTCATCTTCTTTAATTTAAACTGGCGGAAAGTTCGGTGCTTCAGCTTGTTGGTGGTCCGCAGCTTGTTGGTAGTCCGCACTATCATCTTCCTCCATATCTATCTCTCGTGACTCGGCACCGTACTGGTGCCTTGCATCGACTCCATCATCCACTCTATGCAGCATCCACCACTGCAGTGAGCATTGTGGTGCGCGATTCCTGCCTTGAACTATGTTTTTTTTTTTACTCAGTAACGGATGTAATTTCCAATGTAGCGAAGTACAATACTTCAGTCAAAATCTACTTAAGTAAAATTACCGATTTAAAAAACTACTTAAAAATTACAAAGTACACAAAAAAACTACTCAATTACAGTAACGTGAGTAAAAGTAATTTGTTACTTTACACCTCTGGTCTGTGGTCATCTCCCTGCAATTACTGCAGGTGCACCAATGTAAAGGTCCCCCATCCGGGACATCAGGTCTTTGGGGAACCTCTAAGGTCAAGATGTCGAACATCAGGCCTGGTAGTCTGGACATCACGGTGTCCAGTAGCGCATCCTTTTGTTCGTTGGTAAGGGAACGAACCTTTGTCTAAAACACAAGCCTTGTTTTGTTATTATTTTATTTTATACTTTTGGCAACTGATAAATATTTCCATGGAGGATTGTTGACAAATAATCAAACCTGTATTTCAGCTGTCCTTCTATCCTTTAGCTCCTGTAGCCTTATCAGGTCCTCTGGGTCTATATCTCTGACCCGAACGCCTCTCCGTCTGCCTCTACCTCCCCTGCTCACACCTCCCCTCCCCCTAGCTCCCCTAGCTCCCCTCCCCCGTCTGCTCCTCTGGGCTGTTGCTCCATCTTGGGTTGTCTCTACCTCAGAAGAGGCAGATGTTGATAATGACGTTGATTCCTGCAATAAAACCATAGAAAAAAACTTGACATCCAAACCTCATACACCATTAGCCATGCATGAATTATCCTTTCGAATTTAGCTAATACAGTGTTATAACAAACTGTTGTCTTTGACGTTAGCTATTGTGATCTGTCCTATGTCGATAAAACAACGAAAATGTATGTATTGGGATGTACATCCCTGCCTATGTAATTAATGAAAGATTAGGCTGTAGCCTTATCAGTGTCATCCCTGTCTCACGGAGATATGTAGTTTTAGTTAGGGTGACTAGATTTGAGTTTGTGAAAAAGAGGACACTTTGTCGCGGGGGCAGGGTAGGCTAGTGTATAGCATGCTGGACCCCGCGACGAAGTTTACCAAAGGCTCAGAATTATCTATTTAGAGGATAATTATCGTACATCTGCCAGCACTGACAAGGCTATCGACTCGACCATTGACAGTTCTCTCTACAGTCAGAGCTCCCGCAAGAAGGTGGAACGTAAGGGAGATGCCCTTTCCAAACCTTGTAAGAGCGTAATAACTAGTTTGTGAAAGACCCAGATAAACACAAATATCCGACAAGGCAAAATCCCGGACGTTTTTGGAATCCCTGCCGGACCCGTGTCCAGGTAAAAGAGGACGGGTCAGGGTAAAAGAGGACATCTGGTTACCCTATTTTAGTAAATGCCAAAAGTCATCGACCGTCTCAGACTAGCATGCAAATAAGTGTCTCGCACGCCAAGGATTTCACACGTTAGTCTTAGTCAATCACGCAAGGTAAGCCTTACAACCTTGGGAACCTAACTTCGCTAGCTTGTAATGAATTACACGTTCCAATGTAAATTATGAATATGTAGCTTTTTGGTGTTGTCAACAATATTGTATTCGATCACACGTACTCCACATTCAAACATTTAGAAAACAACGTATATAGGCTGAAAACGCTATTGGTATTTCATCTAAACTAAATGTTGTCATTCTTTTGGTTATGTTAGCATTCATCTCCGATATCACAATGAATAAAACTATGCAGTCATATTTATGTAAAATCTTTGAATATTCTTACCTTGTCGGTTGACATCATTTCTTGGTTTCTGACTTCGTCTGGTCATCAATACAAGTGAATGCGAGGCTGCATCTATCGTAACTGGGTATTTACGACACTGAAGTAAACGTTAAATACCTCCAAACCTTAAGGGGGAGCTCCAAGGGAAAAACTCCTTACTGGGGCTTTAAGTAAAAAAAAAGTTTTGGACATTCTGAATAAACTGAAGTCTGTCTCACACACCCATGGCCACGTGCCTCACTTTGGCAGTTAGTTTGAGGGAGAAACATACCAAAAAAAAACAGTACATTGCAATTAATGAACTTTGCAAAGCCACTAACACCAAAAACAAAATTATATCTAACTAACTTTAGATTAGTGTCGCCCTTCTACTTAGCTGCTGAGCTAACGCCAACCAAACACTTGCCTCAAGAACATAGGGCCATTGGCACTCATTGCTCTTCGAGGCTTGAGGCTAGTTAGAAGTTAGGCTAGCTAGTTAGTCAGCCTCATTGATGGGAGCGATTTACTATTATCAGTTACAAGTGCCGTCAAAGGGTTCACTTGCATCTGCAATTAAAACGCAGTGTAGGGTGCTGGCGTTTGTTTATAGCCTCGGTTATCAATTAGAAGTTTTACGATTATGTATAGGGTTATTTAGAGTGCTAAATGAGTTCCCGAATTAGTACAATATCAGGGCTAGCAATATGCCAGATCTTGGTTAGCTTCATTTTGACCAACTCCACCAACTCACCATTCTCAGTCTTTACAGCTAGAGAAATACAGACAGTGTCATATGTTAGCATTATTTAGGTGTGTGTGGAAGAACAGCTTCCACAATTGTGCATGACATTGGTGTTGGAATAAAATACCACAATGCAGTCATACCATGCTCCTCAAAACTAGTCACCAAAATGTTTAGCCACTTTCCAGCTAAAGGTCCTGGATATACAGTATATAGCCTAAGCCGTTATATTACTTTAACTGTCATTGACACTACTAAGCTAACATAAGATAACTAGGCTAGCCTTGAGCTTACTGTTAAGCAACAAATTAACGTGCATACCTCGTTGGTTGCTCATTCAGAAAGGGCTAACTCCTTGTACAGACCTTTCCGTTAACCATCTTCTTTCTGTTGGTCTTTAATACCATCGATGTCAAACTCAATTTTACATGCTCCATCTTCTCCAAATATCCATAGTCCTACAGAAAGTGGGTCCTAGTTCCGCTCCAATGCCACCCATATGAAGGTAGGAACCAAAAATGTGAGGGGAAAAGTAAGCTCACAACTAAATGGCGTTCTTATTGCTACGGTCAACTGGTTATAATCTGCACCATAATGATAGAGACGGACAACAGGGTTACATTTTAAACAGAACGTAAATTATTCAAAATAATAAAGTCTAGGGGAGAAATGTTGATGTTCGTGTATGTTTCTGTAATAAGAGTGTCAGTAGGATGTTAAAAGAGCTAGGAAGAAAACGATAGAGCTGGACAAAGACAAAAGTGCCTGTGGGAGAGAGATCTACAAAGTGCAAGCAAGGAAACATACCCACTCACCGTCTCCTGGTGTGCATGATTAACTAGTTAGACCAACCAGGCCTGCACTGGCGGTGCAACGCCTGAATGGGGCACACAGCTGGTCATAACGTTATTCAAACAAGCAACAGGTGGATCAATAACAATTATCTTAAGCTGGTGTTATACTACATGACCTTAACCCCAATTTGCAATCGGCCAACTCCACGTCTAGTCACTATGAGAATTGGGCGAAAATCAGTCTGCAAGTGTGCCATACCTGTTTTTTAAAAATCTGTGTTGTCAAATCTAAAGGTTGTGTAGTTGAACGCCAACCTTCCTTACCTGCTTACCTTCAACCACACAAAATGTCTTACTCTCTTGCTTCTCTGTTTTATTACTTCAGGTTTTTCAGAAATAGTTCATGAAAATGTGAAGGATTGGTTTGTCATAATTATTTTTGGTTTTTGGTTAACCACTACTTCACCTCAGAGGTGCTACTAGGATGTCATCTTTGGGTGGGCCACCCCAGAAATTATGTTTAGGAGTGTCCATTTTTAATTTGCATAATCAATTTAGGCAAATTTTCATATATGATTCAATGAGTTGGATGGGAACCCAGCTTATGAAATTCCAGACCTCTAAACTTAACCTGTGCAGAGTAAAGTCAGCTTTACGGTCATAATAACGAAAGGATGATCGCTAATATTGTTTATGTCAACCAGGTGTGTCTTAAATGACTGATAGATGGTCGGTGCCAGCCTCTCCTCCTCCTTCATCACAACTCTTTTACCTCTCTTTAATCTCTCTGTCATTCTCGATACAATCATTGTCATCCTTCCTCCTCATGTCCCTTCCCTTCTGTTATCATCTTAGTCACTTTCTTTTTTTCTCTCTTAAGTCTTTCTTTTCTCTTTGTTTCTCCTGATCTTTTCGTTTGTCTTCTTTTTCTACCTCTGACCCTAGCAGCCCCTGTGCCTTATCACTTCTTAAAATCCCCAGTGCCAATCACATCATTTTGTGAATAATATAAATATAAAAAGAAAATCTTAGGAATTGCTTCTATGCACAGAGATAGGTAAAAAAAAAAAAAGAAGAAGATGGGGAAGTAGACCCAATCTAGTACAGATATGCAGTTTATATCAGAGCCCAGCAGGGGATGCCATGATGTTATGATTTTATTACGTGTTTCCGTTCAAGTTGCCCTAACAACCTGTTTTGAACCTGCAGCTGTTCGCAACTCCTCCCTTGATTAAGAGAGTGTCTGTTTTTACACAGTGGATGGAAACGTGCACACACTCAAATTTTCTTAAACTGAATTTTCATGAAGGTGCTTGTAATATGTAAATGAGTTGAACGGAAACTCAACTAGTTACATGATTAACACTGCCATCATGCTGATCTGTCAGTATCAGATGAATTATATGTCTTAGTTATTTCCATGTAACTATTTAATGTTCCAGTCAACATTTCAAATGAAACGAAGCAAAGTCATATCAGATCCTTTATACATCTCATGGCTTTTCATGAGATTGTATTTTGGTTGTATTTCAACTGTTCTGACCCTCCTGTTTCTCTCAAACATAAGTGAAACCCATTGAAAATGTAGCAAAGTAATCTTATCAGTTACAAGTGCCCTCAAATAGTACATATCCACATGAAGATAAAATGTCAGTGTCACCAGTTCGCAGAAAACATGAGCTGTAATCACATATCTGTAAACACACACACCTGGTCATACAGTAGGCATGCATCATGGCCTTTAATGACACAGGTTATGAGTTGTTTATAAAATCTCCAAGGCTTCCTTCTGAATGGAAGAAAAGTGTTTCACCTTCTAAAGAAAGTAAAATAGATGATTCTTATGATTAATAAAAGTTCATAATAGACACATTATTAAATTTGTCCTTATTTAGAAAAGAATAAACAGAAGCTGTTCTTAAATGATTTACCATGTTCCATCTACTGAGTTCAAATCTTTATGTAAATACAGCTGGAAGCCTGTAACAAAAATATAACTGAAATCCAAAATGGGCATATTGTTGTGCTAGATGTAAATTAATTTCTGACACACTTGGTTATACTACCACCTTTGTCCATCAGAGGGAGCAAGAAAGAAACAGTATCTCAGGAGGTAACAGCAGCTTATAATTGTATGTAGCTGGTACAGCATCAGCCTTTAGACTTGGATGTCTGGTACAATATACCAGACATTTGCTTGTCAAAAAAGACGTTATTGCCTGCAGAAAAGAAAATGTTTGGGTCATGATCTAAACCTTGGTTTACTGAATGGAGAATGAAACATCTTAAACAGTAAAATACTAACACAAAGTTTTAAAGAATGTGATGGATGGAAGTTATCTTTTAATTTTGCATTACGCTGAGGTTAGTCCTGTTTCTTTATGAAGCTGGAAGGTACTGTGATGAAAGTCTTCCATGCAGAATACAATTAAGCATAAACCATTTCAATCCGTTGATGAAGAGCGGAACAGTCCTACCCCCCTGAATTCAAGTACATTTTAGATTGATTTTAGCCAGAAATTTTACTTACCAATTAATTATGTTTCAAGCAATTATCATTTCATGTAATGTCTTCCTCACAGGATGACGAAATTTAAGTTCTGACTTGGTGACCCATCAAAAATCAACTCTGAATGAATGCATCCACATTAAATATAGCTTTATGTATCTGTAAGACTGTTTAAGTATGTATGGTTAGTTATTATCTTAAAAGTCAATAGAGGAATTACTTTAAACTCCTCTTAGTGTGTAACGTACAGTAGCATACTCTCAGATGCCCTGTGGTTTTGCACACTATTCTCAATGTGGTTTCTCACTGGGCGGTTTTTCCTGTTTTAAAGTGTGAGTGCTACTCTCCATCTCTGCTGTATAAAAACTGTTCTCAGCCAGGGAGGGGTTCATTTGCACATCCAGCAGCAAGACAAACTGAAGACATGTCAACCATGTTCAAGCTTCTGATCTTACTTTGCTTGCAGAATGCAGGTATGTGACAGGAAAACCGAGTTGTCAAAGCAATTTAATAGCATTTTATGGTAGTCTTTACATATTGGGCTGAATTTGTCTGAATTTGTGTTAATTTCATCTATCGTATGTTAGTTCCAGTGCAAGGCATGTATGCTGAGAACCTGAACGATGTGCCAGAACACCTGCCTACAGCGGTTTGTCATTCATTCTGTATCTCAAACACTGTTGTTGTCTTCTTTTGATTTCATACATTGTCTGCATCATGCAAAGTATATATTTCTTATTGTAAAACACGCATGACTAAAATCTAAAATATATATATATATATATATTTACAGTGATTTTATAGAAATGTATTAGAAGTGCGTATGGATAGATTAAGCATAAATTAAGCATATGCATGGAGATGTATTATGAAATATGTGAAATACGATTTGTGAATATGAGAATGGGGAAGCATGTCTAAGAGTTGTAACCTCGTTGTAAATGTTGCCAAAGTGATTAATGGAAATCCTTTGAAAGGTATATGAATTAGTAGAGACAACACTGATTTGAATGCTTAGAATGGAGTGACATTTGAAGCACAAAACATCCCAAAGGGGCAAACATTTTGTTTACTATTTGTAAAGCAAAGTTTACTAAGTGAAGCAAATTAATAAGGAAACAAACTAAATAGGTCTGATCGCATCCTTCTATTTCAACACACTCTGTACACCACTCACAAATGTACTTACAGTATCTAGTTCACTGGATTGTTCAGTGCCTCTTTAAACAGATCACTAAAAAACAATTCCTTCATGTATGGCTGAACGTCAGACTGAAGAGTTAACACATGTTGGGTTAACTTAGACATAGACATGTGGCTTCAACACCACCCTTTCTTGTGAGGAGCATGCATCTCACTTCTGCTTTGCTGTGGTGACAGTAATGTATTTTTGAACTGATCATTTTTTTTTAACTTTAACAGATAGCTATGAGAAACAGGAGATAACCCAACATGTTCAGCATACTAGTTAGAGAGGGGGAAATACATTATTGTTTTTTTATTGTTATTATTATTTAAATGCTAAAAAAATGAAAGCATTCCAAAGAGATCATGTATAAAATGCATACTGATTGATTAAGCATGCCTTTGCCCTTTTTATCTTGTTACACACTGGTTGTATTTTATTGATTTTTTCTGAAATCACTCCCAAAACATTACATGATGTTTTCTATTCAAAGTTCGGGAGGAGCCCATATGGATGATTGACAGCTGTCACTCACCCTGCTTCTGCATTCTTGGATATTTTAACCAGCCTACCTGTCTACTATGTCACGCGCTGCGGCGTACCAAAGCATCCCACCTCCTCCACATTAGCCCTTATCCATATCACACGAACTCTCCACTATGGGCATTCTAGAACCATGGCCAGTTACCAAGCCAAACATGCTTATTAATAGCACTCTAAATCAAGCATTCTGATGGGCAAACTAGTGAAATGATTATTAAGCACTCCAGTAAATCAACTAGGCCAGACAATGTAATCAGTTATTTACCCTTGTGTCTCTCCCGCAGACTATAGACACCTGTAAGACATGCACTGAAATCTTTGACAACCTGAAAGACCTGATCGCAGATGCTGGAGTTCAGGTAAAGTGTAGCACCTTGATACACACACACACACACACACACACACACACATCTTGCTAATCTGGTGATAACAAAATGTCAGGTCAATATGTGTACCTTTTTGAATATGCGAACAGTCTAACATCCCCCATATCTGAGCCTACACACCTGCTTACACAGCAGGTATTGTAAACACAGTGTCTTGTACTGACATACAACAGCTGACGTTATCACGCTGTTTACACTGAGTACTTCAGTATCACAAATGTACAGAAGCCTCTCCCTTCTTTGAAAAAGGTGAAAAATGGTTGCAGTTCAAGTATGAAAAACTTTGATAACAGGGTATGATTTTTTCCAAAAGGTATTACCGAGAAATGATGAAGAACTTTCAGGTTTGATTCTGACAAAAGCAGAAGTTTGAACCCCTTCATAACCTTTCACTTCTGTGGACCACTTCTCCTTATCCTGACCACTCTGGCTTCAAGAAAGCAGAAATAGAGATGTATTAATGAAAAGGCAGTTTGTGTCCGTGTACAGAAGTGATACAAAATGTACTGCAAAGCCTTGGCATCGATTCTGGATCAATTCGGTACTCTAACCTGATGAGAGTAAACATGAAAATTGCACAAGCATTCTCTAGCTCATCAACTGTTATATTACTTCCCCCTTGTGTTTTAACTTTTTTATTTGGTTATTAAGACCCAGTGTAATTACCTCTCAGCTCTAAATGAAATGGTTTCTGGAAATTGTAATACAATAAAACCTAAATACATTTTTAATCAAAGCACCCACTGAATAATGGGAAAAAAGATATACGTCAATATTTAAGTTAAGTCATTGCAGCTAGAACCAGGTCTGTAGGTATAGAAGCTTTTTTTTTTTTTGACAGACACTTAATTATGTCTCCAAGTGATCACAAGCTGTTAAATGGTTGTGCATTTTACAGGAAGCAAATTCACTGTGGCATGGATTGTTTTAGTGTCTTCATCAGAGGAAACAACTGCAACCAAGAACATCATATTCTTGGTCCCTTTCTCTCCAGACTTCATCTCACAATGTATTTGCATATAGCAGGCAAAGCATATCTGTTTCCACTCCTAACTACTGTACCATGATTCCCTCCATCCTCAGGGAATGATTAAGCAGGACCTGGAGTTATACTGTGAGATGCTGGGCGGATCAGCGAATATCTGCAAGCAGATGTTGGACAAAAACCTCCCCATGATCTTCTCCATCTTTGACAAAACCTTAGTTAGTGACTTGCACCACAACACTGCATGCAGCACACACACACACACACTGCAAAAACCCAGGGGCCATATCTACCTGAACTGCGAATCACATTCAATAGGCCTACAACTCTGCACAGTAACTTTAGCAAACCTTTATTTTTTACTTTTGGACAAACTATACAACTACAATTTAGAAGGAGCTATTCGACAGTTAACAGTCAGTCTGGGTTTTCTTACAGAAACCAGGGGTGATTTGCTCTGCACTGGGGCTCTGCGTTGTTGAGGTAGAAAACGAGTTGCAGGGTCTGATGGCCAAACTTGAAACAGCTTTCAAATCTCAGGATCTTGGGGTAAGAGCATCTCCATTATATAAACAGAAATCATCATTTAGTATTTGAATTCAATGGCTGTTTTTGTCTAAATCAATCATAATCAATTACATTACGAGTTGATGATGATCTTTTGTCTTTTATACTGGTCATCCCCTGCCTTGCGCTTGTCTCTGATCAATTGTCTTGTTTGTCTCTCTCTTTCTTTCTTTCTTTCTCTCTCTCAGGTGCAGTCTAATCTTCAGTGTAAGTTCTGTGTCTACCTGATTGAGCTCCTGGAGAAGCTCTTGCCCAAAGAGAAGACTGAGGTAACAAAAGCAAAAACAAAAGTGTGCTTGCAGTGTAAGACTTTCTGTAGCCTTCATAGACTTTCCCAGTAGTTTCCTGTGAACTGACACTTCAGTTCAGGTTCAGGCTCTCTAAACGTATTTGCCTCTAATCTGTGATCTGGGCTTGCTGGCCTCGTAATGCGTTCTGTCATGGAGCACTGGTGCATGTCTGTGTGCTACACTGCAATGCATCAGAGACACGTGCTTGTTTTCACTTCCCTTTCGTGTCCCTCTCAGACTGCTATCGCTCATATGCTGGAACGCGTGTGTAACATGGTGCCCTCAGCGTACAGGGACCAGTGTGAAGCATTCATCGAGCAGTACAGTAAGAAACTGATCGAGCTGCTTCTGGAAGAATCCCCGCCCCATACTATCTGCACCCTCATCCACCTCTGCAAGGGCATGGAGACACCAATCACTGGTGAGGGAACACACAAACATCCGCCTGCTTTTAGTACAGGAGGTAGAGAAGTCGGTTAGTAATCAGAAGGTTGCTAGTTCGAATCCCTGTCGAAGCGTCCTTGAGCAAGACACTGAACCCCTAATTGCTCCTGATGTGCAGTGTGCCATCAGTGTAAAATGTAAAATGTGTATACCTTGTAAGTCGCTTTGGATAAAAGCTTCTGCTAAATGACTAAATGTAAATGTAAAATGTTTTAGTAGAAGTATACATGCAACAATAGATCAGTGAGGTAAAATGAGAGTCACAGGCAGTGTGGCTAGAGCACAGTATCTATATATGGCCTCTGGCAAAATGACTGAAGTAGTGAAGGTATGTATAATGGAACTTTTCTATCTGAACCAACTTCCTGAAAACAAGTCACTCATTCTCTAAATTTTGTGTTTCAGGTTATCACATGAGTGGCTATGCTTGCACTGCAAGCAGCTACAGATGCCAGAACCTTCTGACCGCTGTGGAGTGTGGGGTTAGTAAAACGCTACTGTGTTTATAGTTGGTGAATTTTCTGAGAAAATTGCTTTAAAACAAAAATTACATACAAAACATATATACATATATTGGTTTGTTGTTCACAGGCAGTGGAATTCTGTCAGAAATATGTCTGGGTGTAAAATCCCTGTCCACGGTAAACTGCAGCTCATAATTATTTTATACCATTTTATATCTCTACTCTCTGTAAACAATAATTGATGTTCACAACTCTTATTAGTATAGAATTTCTGTTCATTCATTTTGTATATATTTTCTTTTGAGACAGCACAGAGAGAGGACTGATCTCAGCGGACAACACTTTCAGCTCTCTGCAGTTTCCTCCTCTCAGCAGTGGTCCCCCTATGTGTCAATGCCAGTGATAGCAGATCTGTACACGAGCAGACTGATAGCGCTGCAGCACAATAACCTCCAGTCACACCGACCTGCACAATTGTGACTGATATCAGCTTAGTCTTGCAGTCTATCGTCTTTATCTGCAAAAGAGCATACTTTGGGTTCAAGATTTCTGTGTAGTGAGGTACTGGTAGTACTTCTAAAACCCCACTGTTTAAATACATGGATAACCTTTAAACCAGAACATTACATCAGATCCGTTCTGCATAATCTTTTCAGTTGACTTAACCAATAGTGGATGGACGTTATTGCTCTTTGCTAACAGATAACGTCTTCGAATAAGACCACACATAATGGCTGTATGGGTCAATGTCGGCCCTTGATTAGGAATCAAACAAGTCCACAGGAGTTGCCATTTATTGATTCCAAGTCAAATTCCCCCAAATGCTTAAATGAAAATCTGAGAATTTCCCGTGAAATTGTATTGCTAAGAGCAACATTCAAGATACTATACTGAGTGAAACCTACTGATCAGATTATGAGGTGTCATCCATGTAGTTTTTTATTAACCCTGTCATTTCCTCTGCTATTGCTGCAGTGTTTTGATTGATCTCCCATGCTGAATTATTTGATTTGTACCTTGTATCGTCTGTCGAATAAATCATTTTTGAAAGGTGGAAGTTGTTCATGAATTTTTAAATGTTCCTGTCATTAATATATAAATATACAGTGTCCTCCACAATTATTGGCACCCCTAGTGAATATGAGCAAAACAGGCTATAAAAAAATATGTCTTTGCTGTTTATCTTCTTGGTCTTTCACTCAAATTATTCACAAAAATCTTACCTTTTCATTGAAGTAAAACTATTGAAAGAAAAAAAAACTGTTGACATTAAATAAATATTTTTCCCCAAAACATGTGTGCCACAATTATTGGCACCCCTACAAAAATCTTATAATTAAAATCTAACTGAAGTATATTTCCAGTCATGTTTTACATTTTTAAGTTCACCTGTTTGATAAGGAACTCTTAAGAGGTCAACCATGACTTCCTGTTCCACTGGCGTACAAATATGAGGTGACACAGGCCAAATTCCATTAGTCATTCATCACTATGGGAAAGACCCAAGAACACAGTGACGATGTGCGACGGAAAGTTGTGGAGCTGCACAAATCAAAAAATGGACACAAGAAAATCTCTAAAGAGTTGAAAATACCCATTTCCACTATCATGGAAATAATTAAGAAGTTTAAAGCGACAGGAGATGTTAAGAATCAGCCTGGAAGAGGACGTGTGTGTACATTGACCCCAAGCACCGTGAGGAGGATGGTTCGACTGGCAAAAGAATCTCCAAGGATCACAGCTGGAGAATTGTAGAGGTGAGTTGAGTCTTGGGGTCAGAAAGTCTCCAAAACTACCATCAGACGCCACCTACATCACTACAAGTTGTTTTGGAGGGTTGCCAGAAAAAGCCTCTGCTGTCAATCAACTACAAACTAAAGCGCCTACAGTTTGCCAAATGTAAGTCAGACCTTCAATGGGGCCGTTATATGGTCAGATGAGACCAAAATAAAGCTTTTTGGCAACAAACATCAAAGGTGGGTTTGGCGTAGACAGAAAGATAGCCATACAGAAAAGACCCCCATACCCAATGTGAAGAATGGTGGCGGATCTTTGATGTTGTGGAGCTGTTTTTCTTCCAAAGACCCTGGACATCTTGTTAGGATACATGGTATCATGGACTCCATCAAATACCAGCAGATATTAAATGAAAACCTAACAGCCCCCTCCAGTAAGCTTAAAATGGGCTGTGGTTGGACCTTCCAGCAGGTCAATGATCCGAAGCACACCTCAAAATCAACACAAAAATTGTTCACCGACCGCAGAATAAAGGTTTTGCCATGGCCATCACAGTCCCCCGACCTAAACCCCATAGAAAATCTGTGGGATGAGCTGAAGCCGAGTCTACAAACGTTGACCTCAGAATCTGAAGGATCTGGAGAGATACTGCATGTAGGAATGGTCTCAGATCCCGTGCCATGTGTTCACCAACCTCATCACGCATTATAGGAGAAGACTCAGAGCTGTTATCTTGGCAAAGGGAGGCTGCACAAAACATTAAATTAAGGGGTGCCAATAATTGTGGCACACATGTTTTGGGGAAAAATATTTATTTAATGTCAACAGTTTTTTTTTCTTTCAATAGTTTTACTTCAATGAAAAGGTAGGATTTTCTTAAATATTTTGAGTGAAAGACCAAGAGGATAAACAGCAAAGACATATTTTTTTATAGCCTGTTTTGCTCATATTCACTAGGGGTGCCAATAATTGTGGAGGGCACTGTATAACTTGTCCAGTACACATTTGGTTCACAATTTTTTTTAAATAATAAGTGAGATATTGACCCAACTCGCTCATAATGCCCATTCAGAGGGTACCATCACACAGGTGTGTTTAGAATGTTGTAAAATGAACATTCTATAGCATATCTGTGATGTTTGTAGAAGAATCAAATATTAAACTTTATTACAGGCTCAAGGCCCATATGAAAGATGCACAATACACATAATCAATACATTACATATAAATCCATACAATCATAAATACATATAAATATACAAGGAAAGAAGGGCTAAAAAAGGCACTCATGCCAGTGTTCCCAGATCTTAGATGTGTACTTGACAGAGCTGCGGCCAGGGTCTGTCATCAGATCAATTATAAAATTTGTAGAGCAGTCCAGCCGACTCATAAACTTAAAAGTAAGGTTCCTCAGCAAGGCCATAAAGGTGGTTAGACCCATATTACAGAACAGCTGACTGGCTCTAGTACTCCTGGGTTTCTTCAGGAGTATCCTAAGACAGTCATTATAGGCTACTTTCAATTTACCCAAGCTCTCCTTGTAATTCACCCAGAGTGGAGCTGTATAGAGAGGGGTGCAGTAGGCTCTAAACAAATTAATTTTAACATCATATGTACAGTGGTGGAATTTTCTAACCAACATGTTAGCTTGGACATAGAGCAATCTCCTCTGTCTGAACATGTCGGCATCATCCTCCAACATGTCTGTGATTATGTGCCCTAAGTATTTGGTACTATTGGACACCCACAGAGCTTGCCCAGAAAGATGAAAGGCAGGGAACTTAATATCCATGTCCTCCTTACCATTACCATTACCACGCTTTTCTTGACATTATATTTAACATCAAAATCGACCCCATAATTAGTGCAGATGTTAAGCAGCTGTTGAAACCCACCTGTACTCGGGGATAGTAAAGCTAGTCGTCTGCATACATAAAGTGGTTGACCAGGGAATCACCTATCATACAACCTGTACTGCATCCCCCCAGCTGCCTGGAAAGGTCGTCCATATAGATATTGAAAAGGGCTGGGGATAATATACCCCCCTGCTGGACCCCGTTCCCAACATTAAAAGGGGTAGCAAAGATGTTCCCCCATCTTACTCTCATGCTCTGGTTTGCATACCAGTAAGCTAGGATGCGTACTAAGCTACTGGGCACACCCCTAAGCTTGAGCTTATTAAACAGCGTAAAGTGGTGGACGCGGTCAAATGCTTTGGATGCATCAATAAACCCTATAAGCATAGTAGAGCCCTGCCTTCTATATGTGTATATTGCTTCTTTCAGAGCATAAATACATAGGTCAGTACTATGCTTGGGCTTAAAGCCAAACTGTCATTGGTGGTTATGAATTCACTTATTCTGTCAAGGATTAATCTTTCTAGCACTTTGGAGAGAATGCTGGCAAGTGCTATAGGTCTATAGTTATCAATACTTCCGATTTTACCAGCCTTATCTTTGATAACTGGGAGTGGGACAAGAACTACTGACCCAATATACCATGGGTCACCATCCCAGTAAAGCAGATAGACAATAGCACTGCCAACCTGGGCCCAGCTAACTTAAGGTGCTCTGCTGTGATGTTGTCCAGGCCACTAGCTTTCTTATCTGCAAGTTGCCCTATGGCACTGAGAACATCATTGGGGATAAAACAAATACTTTCTTGATCTATTTTGCCAATATGATAAGGCTCATATTTAATACAATTAAACAGCTCTGCATAATGCTGCCTCCATAGGTCAGCAATTGCCACTACATAAGTTACCCCCTCTATACTGCATGGAAGAGCTGCTTTAGCCCTATTAAGGGTTTTTACCTCCTTCCAGAAGCTAGTGATGTCATTTTTAAGCATATTATCAGCCATAGAGTGAGCACTCAGCACCTGCTCTTGTTTGTTTATATAGCGCAGAGCATATTTATACTTAGCATTCATTTTCTTTTTATAATCAAGGTCAGGTCCCTGCCTGGGCCTACCAGCTATTACCCAAGCCCTATGGGCTGCATTGGCCTCAGCATGATGGCTAGCTACAAATGTATTCCACCCTGGCTTGATGTTCTTGGCCTTCCTGGAGTGAGTGAATAAACACCTGCTAGCCTCAAGAAAAGCTCTAACTATATTGTTGTAAATATCACACAAACATGCAATCTTTTACTAAAATGTTTAAAACTCAAGCGCAGAAGGGTTAAATATGGAAGATGTGCATAGTTTTAACTGGTTGTAATACATGAACTTATAAGGAGTGGGCCATTTTCAGGGCGGTCCTCATTTCAAAAACAATTTCAGGGCACTGAAAAGTCTGCTCCATGAAAAATCCCAAAAGCACTTGTAAATGCAGTGAGCATCAACTATGCTCTAAACTTTTATTTTCTTAAATACTGTATGTACAACACCCTCTTTGCCCAAACTCGCATTCACTGTCTACTGAATTAAAACATGGGGGACGTGTAACTGAGAGATTTAACCCGAGTGAAGCCGACAAACATGCAGAGCAGGGAGGAGGGCAGGAGCAGATGGAGCTCTGTGTAGGCACCATATCAATAAATCAATCAATCAAACTTTGTTTGTACGGCGCATTTCATACCAGGAGGTAACACAATGCCCCTCACAGATGGAAAAATGGGGGGGGGGGGGGGTTACAAACACAAACACAGTAAAGGGACACAGATTTTCTAGAGATAAATAAACGGGAAATGGCGTACTAACCACACTGGTGCATACATTGCAATGACTTCAGCTGAAGCAGCCCTGTGTGGGCCTACGGTATAGCCACGGGTCTTTGAGGTGATTTGGTCCCAACCAGTTCAGGGATCCATTGCCAAGTGTTTGAACAGGTGGCCTTCCCTTGCCCTGGGGTGATCAGTGGTAACCCCTACCTTACAACCGCCCTGGAGCATGATTTGAAATGTAACGTGGAATTACAGTTGGGTTTTTTGTGCATTTTCTTTGTGGGTAACCAGATAAGACATGACTTTTATTTGCCCAACAAGGCAGATCATAGACACTTGCCATTTTCTTCAAAGGATGCCACCCCTGACATTTAAAAGGGGAGGATGGTATTCCAGGGCCCTAAACATGCTGTAAGGTAATGAGGAATAAGGCAATAAGGCACTCTCACATTGTGCAGAAGAGAGAACTGAAAACATCTGTGAAGGTCATACAGGGACGGGTGTGAGGAACGACATTTCCACTGCATTCAGAAATATTCTCTCCAAATCCATTGGTATTTTTAATTGGAATTACAGACCAGGCAGTTGCTTGCCAACGAAGAAAGAGACATGTTTTATGCAAAACACCTTTTCAATTCACTAAACCGCTTTTCTTTTTTTTTTTTTTTTACTTAGATTTTATTGAGTTTTTCTGTGAAAGACAATGGTATTGAACAACCATACAAGTACAAGTTAAGTGTCGGCACGACAACATTCATTTTGTACAACATTTTATTGTGACATGCGCTACAGCATTCATATACAAATATTTACATAATATACAGCAGCAGAAAGGAAAAAGAAATGGCAAATTATATCAAAAGTCAACCAATAATCACAACCCTACTTAAACATATACAGATTCCATTTTGTCCATCTTCCAATATACAAGTCATTTCTCAAACGCAATAGAAAGGTTAGTCTCTCCATCTCATGGATCTCTTTAATAATATCAAACCAATTATCCACAGTAGGTAAGTCGGTCTGAAACCATTTACGTGTGATTGCTTTCTTTGCTGCTGCCGTAAATATTTTGAACAGGTATCCATCATTTCTAGTTAGTTCTTCTGGCATATCGCCCAAATAAAGTGATAGACATGATCTTGGAATTTGTAAATCTAAAATTTGTTGTATAGTTTCCCAAACACTCCCTGAACTTATGAATCTTCGGGCAGGCCCAAAAAATGTGGTAGTGATTTGCACCCACTTCCCCACAACCCCTCCAACATGTTTGTGTCAGTGATGTTTGATGTGATTTTAATTTAGGTGTAATAAAAAAACGGACCAGGTTTTTCCAACAAAATTCACACCAATAAGATGAGCAGGTAGTCGAAGACATATTTTCACATATCTTCTCCCATTGTTCGGGGGATATTCTTTCCTGTAGTTCTTTTTCCCTCTGCCTCTTCCCTTAACTATTCCCTGGTAGAGTCTTGAAATCACTGACTTAGAACCACTGGTGTAAGTCTGTGTGATCAACTCTATTATGTCATTCGGCTCAGTATTTGCTTCTTTTTTACCCACATTAAACAGCTTTTAAAAGACTTATTGTTGTAGATGTTATGAGTTAAGAGTTATGGACAAACGTGGGTGAACCTGCCCCTACCCTTCCTTGGGAAAGTGGATGGAGAAGGCCGACTTGCTTGGAAAAACAAAGATGATAAGATGGATGGAAGTAGTATCTTCTAGTTCTGTTTTGTAATAAGTTACTTTTTCAAGTTAATAATGAAAGGATTCATTTGTAAGTTTTGAAAGTGAGAAACATGGTACTGAGCATGGGCCTATTAAATCCATTGGTTGAGAAGGGGAAAAAAAACTACTGAATTCACTCAAATCTTGAATCTGAACTTTTTAAGAAGTGTTAATAAATAATCCACCTTGGCTGTAAAAGGCACAAAAGTCACCATTAGTCACCATTAGTGTGTATCTCTCTCAGGATGATGAAATCCTCTTTTTCCTTTGATCTTGAAATTGGTTTAAATGACTAAATACCACAAAACTGGGTGTGTTGATGGAACTGTTTGAACATGATAACACTGCTAACAGTATTTTACAGGAAGACGTGTTGCTTGAAGGACATCATGCACAAGCAGACTCCATCCTTGTCTCTATCTCATAATTCCTTTCAGTAGGAAGTATTGCAAAGCCCCTTAAAGACACGCAGTGCTTATCACCTCAAAATGTAAATACAAGAATGCTAACGTGTGAGCACGCAGTACACACAACACAGTGGTTTTGTTCATTTGCTAACCATTTTAGGGGTGTTTGTTTAAGGGCTTATCTGGTGGTGCTTTTCTCCACTTCTACGCTATAAAGACTAGCCTCAGCCACGTATTAGCCAGAAAGTGGTTCATTTACACATCCACCAGAATCAAGACAAACTGAAGACATGTCGACCTTTTTCACGCTTCTTGTTTTAATTTGTGTTCAGTATGCAGGTAAGAGGAATTGACGATTTCATTGATACATTTAATGGAGGCATCACACACACATAGCACAAAAAGTAAGGACATTTGTGTTTGGTAGATTATTTCTTTGTTGTAACAATGCTTCTCGGCAATAAATGTTATACCGTTGGAAAGCCTGTTTATTTCCCTTTTAAACGGTGCCACATTTGTAAGGAACATGCATTTGTGGGATGAGCAGCATAGCTGAGTATGTGGGTTGCGCCCATTAAAAATGTGCCAAAATTCTCCTGTTCTCCTGTTGGTATTCACTCTTGTTTTGAGTTGTTTGTTGGATTGGATGATTGAACTCTCGATCAGTAACAGGGAACAAACAAGAAATATTGGCAATTTTACACTTTATTCATTTAATACACTATCAGGGAGAGAATGGAATGGCCTGCCATGAGTCCAGACCTCAACCCAATTGAACACTTTTGGTATCAGCTTTGGCGTGCTGTACGTGTTAGTGACCAACACAACCACGATGATCTGATCTGCAATGACTCTTGGTTGAGGAATGGAATGCCATCCCACAGCAATGTGTGACCAGGTTGGTGACCAGCATGAGGAGGTGGTGCCAGGCTGTTTTGACTGCGTATGGATCTTCCACCCGCTCCTGAGGCTCCTGAGGGTGTGTTAAATGGATAAAGTGTAAAATTGCCAATATGTCTTGTTTGTTCCTTGTTACTGATCGAGAGTTCAATCATCCAATCCACTAAACAACTCAAAACAAGAGTGAATACCAACATAAGAATAAACTGTTTAGCATTTAGCAATTAGCATTTAGCAATTTTGGCAAATTTTTCATGAGCGCAACCCACATACTCAGCTCTGCTGCTCATCCCCCAAATGCATGTTCCTTACAAATGTGGCACCATTTAAAAGAGAAATAAACAGGCTTTCCAACGGTATAAGATTTATTGCCGAGAAGCATTGTTACAACAAAGAAATAATCTACCAAACACAAATTTCCTTACTTTTTGTGCTATGTTTATATTCGAGTGAAAACATTGCCAAGATCTACTGTGTCTAACAAATATGTCTGTTTGATTGATTGTAATATGTAATGGATATTTAGCACATTTTGTTGTAGATTCTATACTTTCAAGACTTTGTTACATGTTATGGTCATTCTCACATTTCCAATGTACTGTGATTATGGTGTCATTTTTGGACTCCTTAGTTTTTTACTTCCTCTGTCCGTTAGTTCCAGCACAAGTCATGGATGCCGTCAACCGGAGTGCTGTGCCAGGACAACTGCTTACAGTAATTAAGGCCATTTTCTATACAGGCATCCATGTGCTTATCTGGAGATATATAATGTACTTATGTTTATGTACGTAAATTGATACATTAGCCATTGGTTGCACAATAAGGCTAGGTACGCTGAACTGCTTTTTTACTCTATTGTTATTCTCTTGTTCTTTGTCTGAGTGAATACTTGGGAAGTAAAGTTTGAGCTTGTTGAAAAACATCACGTGGAGTAAGCATTCAGTTCAGCTTTACGGGAGTCATATTCCTGTTTCACTGTACTGAAGCATTAAAACGCTCATCAGGACTCATTTGAGCAATTGCAACCTTACTGCACCCTCAATGCAACCTCGGTGCATGTATAACATCACCCTTTTTAATATTTATTGAAACAAGCAGAATTCAGAATTTAGTGTAATTTAGAAACACTGCATGGTGGAACTTCAGATTGAGGAACTAACACCCATCACGTTAACTCTCACATATATGCACACTGAAGTATCAATTTCATTTCTGCTTTAGGTGTTGTGAATACATTTCCACACTGTCCAAAAAGCACATGTAATTCAGACTTGATGTTGTTACTAAGCCCATGACAATCAAAACCATCTAAATACAACTGGCTCTTTATTAACCTTGCGTTTCTTCCAAAGCCAAATTCCTGTAAGACATGCACCAAAATCTTTGACCTTGTGAAAGACCTGCTTTCGGATGCTGAAGTGCAGGTAAAGTACAGCATTTTAATGGTCACACCCGCCAAGCTCACTTCTTGATAACAGCGTATCAATATGTACTCCTGTTCAAATATACAAACAGTGTAACACATTCCTATATCTGAGCACACACACACACACACACCTGATTAAACAGCAGTTGTGTATCTGTTTGTGTTCCCACTACTAACCACTTGATTCCTGTGATTCCCTCTTCATGCCAGGGCACGGCTAAGAGTGACATGAACGGCGTGTGTGAGGCGCTGCTCAGTCCTGGACCGGTGAAACTCTGCAAGCAGATAGTGGACAAACACCTCCCCATGGGCTTCGCCATCGCTGACACAAGCATAGTTAATGAACAACTGAAAATCCACTTTACACTAAATGCAATACTTACAAGAGACCACTACACGGAACAGCGCAAAAATAACCTCATTGCCAGACAAACACACATTACATTACCAGACTACAGACCCCAGAGGCTCTCTCAACACATTGAAAATGATCCCCTCTTAACAGCCTCCTAGGGAGCCTCTACAATGAAAGGGAGCTTCAGCCCTTATTCTATAGGCCTTAGATTTAAATGGCATCTAATGTCACACTTTAGAAAAACATCGACAGACCTTTCCATTTTAAGTTGTGTCGATCTTTACAGGGAGCAATAGGCATTAAAGGGCAGGAACTTTTTGGAGCCGTAAGAAGGAGAGTGACTTTGTCTTTTCTCCCAGAAACCAGGCCATGTTTGTTCTGTTATTGGGTTCTGTGTTGACGCAGAAGGTGAACGGCCGCGTCTGATGGCACAACTTCAAACTGCCTTCAAACCACCATATTTTGGGGTAAGGAAAGCATGTCCGTTTATCAACCCTTCCATGTTTTTATCGCAAAATATAATTTGGATGGAATGTACTGTATAAACACTCAGTTTTTGTACCTATACACCGCTATCACCCGCCATCCCAGTCTTATATCATGTTCAGATTACCTCTTGATCGTTCAATGGAAGATCTTTTGGCACCAGTCCTCTTGTGTATTTCACTGGTCTCAGATCAGTGGTCTTGTTTTCTTTCTCTCAGGATACCTTTGGGGCCCAGTGTCTGATCTGTACCCACTTCATTGAAACTGTGAAAGGACTCCTGCCCAAAGACGAACTCGAGGTAACAAAGGCACAAAACGTTGGGTGTCTGGCATGCTAAGAAGAACATATGCATTTCATGCATACTAACTATCCTTTCCTGTAGACTGATACAGGTTCTGCTGCTCTAACACTAAGTGTTCTTGGTGTTGCTACTTTGTAGTAGTATCAGATAACATAAGAACACCTCTAAAACTCGGTATACCACCACCCGCTGATGTGTGTATCTGCGTCACCCTGCAATGCAAGGCGACTGTAACAACATTTATTGGTATTAAAGGCCGATTTTCACTTTTCTTTCGTGTCCCCCTCAGGACGTTCTTAACCTGGTGCTGGGCCAGGGGTGTAACTTGCTTCCTAACACCCTTAAGGTCGAATGTGAGAAATCCATCAACCTAGCCACCAAGACAGTGATTGAGCTGGTCATGTCCTTCATCTCCCCTGACACCATCTGCAGCCTCCTCCTCCTCTGCACAGACAGCTCTGTGGAGTTACCCATCACGGGTGAGGGACCACACATACATCCACCTGGTCTGGTGGAAGACCACATACACAGCTACAATGTAATGAGGTAGCGTGACACGAGGCAAACGTAAGCACAGGCAGTATGACTTAAAGATGGGAGAGATGATTATTTATTGCCTCCTGAGAAGTCAGTCAGTGGCAATGACAATTTGGTGTGGCTATACATTTAATTTAATTTGTATTTGTGTATAATTTCTGGTGTTAAATGTCTATATTCTACCTTTCTTTGTTTTTATTAGAGGCAGCATGGATATAGTGAAGATGGTTTCAAAAGGACAACACTTCAGTTTTCAGGCCCTTTCCTTTTCGCATCCTCCCCTATGTCAGTGATGGTGGCATGGCATGGATCTCTACACAAGTGCTGACGTGATAATAGTGTGTGGTATGACTGTCAAACTAGCCCACAGGAGTCCAGCCTCACCCAATCCTTAGGAGTTCTCCCGAATGTTTGAGAACCTTTAGTGAAGTACTATATAAAACCTAACAAACAGCCCCATTCCTCCCACTCTTGATGACCCAAGCTGAATTATTTAATTCCTAGCTTGCATGATTCCTGTAATAAATTTCACTTGCTAAGCACAAAGGAAATGGATTGCATTTATTATACCTTTTCGCCACAAGGAGGAGACATTGCACATAAGAGCACTACCCAACGCAATGGTCTACTGCAGATTACTACACTCATCTGATTTGACATGCTGAGATACACCAGATTGTAATGTCAACCTGTAAGAACCGTGTTTAGATGTATTCTTTGTTCATTCATTATATATATATATATATATATATATATATAAAAAAAAAATGAATACATATAATGATATATAAAATTAAGTCTTTTTCCATCTGAAACCCATACCTTTAACAAAACACATCCAAACCATCCATAACATGTTTGAAGCAAGTTAAAACCAGTCTGTGGGTCTGGTATGGTGCATGTGGGACAACATATACCTAGTTGAGCACAAACCTGATTCGAGGGACACAGACACCCAGTTTGAAGTCTAAGCCTCGTGCTGCTAAGTTGGAACTAACTGTCTTCCCTCATTTCTGGAACCATCTAGGGCTAAACATGGAAACCTCGTGTCAAATTACACCGGAGAGTCACCGGTCACATTTAGCAGTTGTGTGAGAAAGTCACCAGTTGTTATCAAACCCTGGCACATAGCGCTCAATCTATTGGTCTGAAAACTGTGAGTTTCGACCGCCCCCTCCAGACTAGACACGGCCCTTACATGGCAAAGCTGCTGAGCACAGAATATCAGAGACGGACAGAAATACCTCCTGCTCCAACCTGTCCAATCAAGTGCACAGGTCATCTCCATAATCAGTCCTCTAGCAGGGAACTGGGTCATCGACACCAAATGGGGAGAGTTCCGCAGTAAAGATAATATTCCCAAGGTTCAAACACATCAACATTTAACAGCAATTTCAAGCTGGAAAATCCAGGAGGTAGAAGAGTCTTTTTGTCAGTATCATTTAACCTGAGCAAAATATCTGTATGGTGTGGATTCTACAGACTTCCGAAATCATTTCTTCTGCTGGGTAACACAGAAGAGATCTTGATCTCCATAATGGCATCTAATAAACAGTGGGGAAATGACATGGCAGTTGGCCTGAAAATGTTCACATAAGGCAAGGAAAAGAACCCCCTGATGCCAGCACGAGGGCTAGACTTTCTCAGACCTTTCCAATAAAATAAACCACACTGATGTTAGGCCTAGGTACCTCAACTGCCTCTGGTGAAACTTTCTGAAGGTCTAGCAAATCAGTTACATACACCCGATGCATTCTGCCAGTGCTTATTAATTACAATAATTATTAAAACATATTTAGACCTGCAACGATTCAAGTGGCAAGATGACCAATGTTTCCTGATAATGCCATACACTCTGTACATCTTTTTAGCTGTGCTAGTCTTTTTTTTTTTAAAACAAAAAATAAATAAAAAAAGAATCACAACAATAATCTTGGACAGATTTTTATTCAAATCACTTAAGCGTGGGACATGGCCATTTAAAGAATTCATGAGATCTTTAGGGGTATTCATGAGATCTTTAGGGGTATTCATGAGATCTTTAGGGGTATTCATGAGATCTTTAGGGGTATGTACGAAGAGCCCCATGTTAAGGTACATAGCCACTGTAGGTGGGGTTTGTGGGGGCGGGGGGGAGGTGAGCGGACAAAATGAGATTGAGGAATGTGGGAGACAAGGGAGGGAAAATAACAGAAAAAGGCACTTTTTTAACTCTTTCAGCGACCAGTCTGACACTCCCATCACTGGTTTTTAAAAAAGGTCAAATGAACTGAGGAGTATAAAAAAGAAGTGGGCCCTCTCCCGCAGCCCTGCGTCGAGAGCATGTAAACGAGGCTGGTTTCTCTGTACAACACCAGCCAGACTTTTGCTTCTGTCTGCGAGAGTGCAGGGAGACCCACTTAATAAAATACTCGTAAAAACAAACAAAAACATGTGCGCGCAATGGTAATTCTCGGTCGTTATAATTCTTTTGTCGGATAAAAAGTAACAAAATGGTCAGAGCATTCATCAGCACGTGCTGGCCTGTGGCAAACATGGCTTTTCTGTAGAACACCATGAGGATGCCACAGGAGGAACACAAAGGAATGGGTGGAACCACAATTTCCAGGCAAAATGACAAAAACAAAGGAAGAAAAAAAAAAGAGAGAGGTCTGAATCAGTTTTACTTTAACATTAACGATAGAAAAGGCGGTCCCTCCCCACACAACTGGTCCCTGGCTTTTCTGTACGCACACCAAGGCCCAGGTGCAGGAGGTTGGCCACGCGGATTTTTATTTGTATTCCTTCAAGTAGTAAATTCAAGTTTGGGTGAAGGCATTTTCCCTGAGCGGGCCGGCCGGAGGTGGGGTTTCTCTGTAGCTACACCCTACGCGGCCACGCGCCTGCTCAGGGGAGTGCTCTGCCAACACCCATGGTCGTACAGTACACCACACACACACACAACAGATCTTCAGCGCAGTTCTATGTGGATTCCTCACCAAAGTTGGGAAAACGCAAAGAAACTGTAGAGGTATTGGCTGGGGGGGGGGCAGGGGAGGTGAGGGTAAACACAAGACCACAACAAAACCCTGCAAAAAACAGCCACCAAGGAGGGGGACAGCGGGATTAGCAGCTTCTGACTTCTCTGTAACACGTCAGAAAACGATGGCGCTTTTGCAGGGGAGAGAGTGACTGTTTGTTGGAAAAGGGTCAATTTGAGACAACCCGATTGTGGATCTCTTGAGTTCCACCCAGGTGCATTCTACAAACACTTTGATTCATAAGAGATGTGTGTGCGTGTGGAGGGGGGGGAGGGATTTGCTTTGATCCCGTTCAAAAATTCAATTCAATCTTTGTAAGCAAACCTAGACCTTTTTGGGAATGGGTTTTTAGCAGGTCTAGGGCTTCAGACAGCGATGCATAGTGTCTCCTTAACAATCTTAGTCTTCCATTGTGCCATCACTAGATCAGATGGGGTCAGGAGTGGGGTGATGGAAGGACAGGTGGATGGTAAAGAATAGAACCATACAGTACTAGGGCAACGACAAGGGGCGGGGCACACTCATGGCTAAGGGGGGCGGGCGATGGTGAGGAAGGGTTAGGGCATGGGGTCATCAAAGCCAAATTAACTCAGAGTGCATATAGACAGAACGACAGAGAGAGGGGGGGGGGATAGGGGAGGTCATTCACAGGGCATGGTGCTTCTGGTTTTCCCCCGTGCTTCTCCTTTGAGCTGGTAGGTTTCTCTGTAGTTACACTCTTGCCAGCACAGACCATTAGGAGAGGAGAAGGGGAAAACACAGAGGTTCTTTTCTACTGTTTTTAGTATTTAAGCTTCTTGGGCGCCTCCCATGGGAAAGAATCGCGGCCAAAATGGCCATAGCAAGCGGTCTTCTGATAGATGGGTTTCTTCAGGTCCAACTCTCTGGAATACACACACATAAAAACCACAACAACAAGTTATGGTGAGAGGCCATTACAAGCTCTTAGTACCAACAACTGATTTAGAAGTGTTCTTATAGCTTACTGCTTGTATAATTACTGTACATAAGAAATCACACTCAGCTTTACATTGATTGGCGAAGGGCTTTGATTATGTTTTGGACACGGCTAATGGTTATTAAGAAGAGAGATAACTACAAGGAAGCTAAATGATACCCATTTCCTTACAGTTTAAGAAAAATTGCTAAATTTCAGGTGTAGCTGCTAGCAACTGCACCCTTCCCCTCCAAATACTATGTCATTTCTATTTCTGCATTTGAATTACCAATGGGTTCATATTAAGTCTTTAGAGTGACTAAGGGCTTAGTTAAGGGCTGTCAATTCCTCTCTTGTTTAAACCTCCTACACTGTATTAACAACAGCACCAGGTGTCCACACAGGGGCAACAGGTCGCCGCAGATGGAGGCACGCTACCTGACGATGACCCCAGGCCGGAGGTCAAAGTTCTTCTTGACGATGTCCAACAGCTCCCTCTCACTCTTCTGAGACGTGCCATAGTGGAAGATGGAGATGGACAGAGGATGGGACACACCGATGGCATAGGCCACCTAGGGTTGGAAAAGCAACACGGGGAAGACAAGGTGGACATTCATTTATCAGAGATGATTTGGGTCATTTTCTAGCCTTGGGTGAAGTTTCACAGAACGCTTGCAACACACACAAGTAAAATTAGCAACAAGCTAAAGTTGCAATACATCAGCAAGTCAGGCCAATCTTTTACCAGCCCGCAGCACAACCCCCCGAGTACGAGACTCACCTGAACCAGTACGCGCTTGCACAGGTCGGCCTTCACCAGAGACTTGGCCACCCAGCGGGCGGCGTACGCAGCAGAGCGGTCCACCTTGGTGTAGTCCTTTCCAGAAAAGGCCCCACCCCCATGAGCTCCCCAGCCCCCATAGGTGTCCACGATGATCTTACGGCCAGTGAGCCCCGCATCGCCCTGAGGGAGGAAGAGGACGCCCATTAACGTCTACCAACCACCCGCGGCAGGCTAGGATGTGAATAATTCATTTGTATTTCAAAAGGTAAGACGAGCAACAGAAATGAGCTGCAGCAGCAGGAGCCACAACCTTTCAACAGTTCACTGATATGAAAGGGTAACAGTACAAGGCCCTTCAAAAGGCCGAAGGTAACCGACATTATTCGGTAATCCCTTCACTTGAACCAGGAGGACTAAAAATGTTGAAACTAAGATCTAACAACCTTTCCAAAATCAGGAATGAATGCTCTTCCCCAAACACATCCACCTTAGGCAATAACAATACAAAAATGAATAGGTGAAAATAATAAACTGGAGCATAATGACAAACATGGCCATTACATTTAATTTAAATCTCTACTGGTGATATTAAGGGGTTGGATTAAATATATCTCTATAATTATAATTTTATTTTTTTTGCACTATATCTTTGTTATGTTTCTTTGATGTCTATTTTTATGTGCATGTCATTTCTTTGTGCATATTATGTATTTGCTGTAAAGCACTTTGAGCTGCATTCTTTTGCATGAAAGGTGCTATATAAATAAAGTTTTATTATTATTATTATTATTATTACCTGCGGGCCCCCGATGACAAAGCGACCGCTGGGCTGAAGGTGGTAGACGGTGTCTTCGTCCAGGTAGGCGCTGGGCACCACGGCCTTGACCACCTTCTCCTTCAGCGCGTCACGCATCTCCTCCAGGCACACGCCCTCGTCGTGCTGCACCGAGACCACCACCGTGTGCACGCGCACCGGCAGCATGGCACCGCGGTCCTGGCGATACTGCACCGTCACCTGCAAAACCGTGCCACACCGCGTGTCAACTTACGAGCCTGTGTTTGCCATTCCCGAATCTTAACAAATGATGACCCGAGTTATAGTTTAGAAATATATTTTCTGAGTGCACAAATACAGAGTCTGATTCCAGTCATTTTTAGTACATTTATAAGTTGTTCTTGATTGATTGAACAGTTCTTATTGACTGTGGCAAAATTACTACATTCTACTACATTCACTGCTAGTTTGTTTATCTTCAACAAGCGTTGCCCATCCCTGTACACGAACCTGGGTTTTGGAGTCAGGCCGCAGCCAGGGCAGGACACCATTGCGTCGTAGCTCAGCAATCTTGGCATTCAGCTTGTGGGCGAGGATGATTGTGAGGGGCATGCACTCCTCTGTTTCATTGGTTGCATAACCAAACATCAGACCCTGTAAAAAAAAAAAAAACATGCCAGCGTTGGTTCAGACTTAACCCTTAACGCACTATGCCATATTACTATTTTCAAAAGCTTTCCTAGTTTGGACAGTGTGCATGGGTATGTCTTTCACCTGGTCCCCGGCTCCAACATCCTCCTCACTGCGGTCCAGGTGGACCCCCTGTGCAATGTCAGGGGACTGCTGCTCCAAGGCCACCAGCACATTACAGGTCTTATAATCAAAGCCTAGACATACAAGCATTTACAGTAAGCTTAAAGTTCAGTTTTAAAATGTCATCTTTACAAGCACAAAAATTCTAGTCATTTATAAACATGCGTGGGATTTGTTTTTACTATTCAAATGTATCCATCCTGTAAAAACACTTGTGCAGCTAAGCAATAAGATACAACTCTTTAAACTGGATATGCAGTAAACACAAAAGTATTCAATAATCAAAAAATGGAAAAAAGTCCTGCACTGAATATGCCTTACGGTGCAAACCCATGACACCGTAATGAGCAACGCGATATTCTAAATCCCATGCATTTCAAGCCAATCCATTGTGACGTAGACCACAGTTTTGGGCGACGCGACCGAAAAAAGTTGGAAAAAGTTAAATCCTATGCAAATGAGGAGCGATTTTCCCCGGCAGCAGCCAATCAGATTGTTTGGTGTTGTCTCTGACGGTTTGAAAATTGCAGGACTGTGGCGTCGTTTAATTTGCTAAAAAGAAAGGCTTGGATGACCTTGTAAGGGCTTGTTGTTGTTCCTGATATGTTATATATTTAATCCTGGGCTTATTTGAACAGAATGACAGTTTTGATATAAAGACAAGTGACTAGATAGCCTACTAACTGGCTAGCCTGCTAACTAGCTCACTAGTCCAGTCTGTTATGCTATTTCCACACGCTACAACACGCCCACTCAAAGCGGTATCACGTCGATGTCATAGGTTTGCACCGTTTAGCATGATAAAGATTTCTCCCTTCAACAAGTCTAGAATAATCAGTACAGGAGAGATGGATTGCCACTCCACAGATGATCTTATTTCACACAAGATGTTATTTCAGAGTCACACGTCACGGTTCCCAAAGCAGGTCAAGTATTAAAACTGATCCCCGGCAACTGTCACTAGCAGTCTTCATAGATCCTGGCCAATCAGAAGGGAACGTGCGTCTGCATGAGAGGACACAGTACCCTTCTGCACGTGCCTTCTTTCAAAACAGGAGGAAAGTTACAGGATGAGGATCACACTGGTCTATATTATATGAGGTGGTCTATATTAAAATATACAGCTATAAAAGATTATGTAACAATAGAAAGCGAGAGAGAGAGAGAGAGAGAGAGAGAGAGAGAGAGAGAGAGAGAAATGTAGAATCCACAAGGGAAATTAATTTAGCTAAGGTCAGTACTACCCTAGCTAATAGATTAAAAATAAACAATCACAATACAAACACAACTCTAAAGGACAGAATATTTGAAAGAAAAGCAATGCATTCTTCTGATTCGGTGAGAGTGTGAGAGTGTGTGTGTGCACACGTGTGCCGTGTTGTCATTCTGTTAAAACCTTTGGAAGAGTCATCATAGCCAATGTTCTTGATGGTGTCCCTGACGATCTTCTGGTAGTCCACAGTGGCACGGGACGTCACTTCCCCTGCCAGCAGAATCATGCCAGTCTTGGCAACAGTCTCTGGGGGGAGAGCAAAGTGAGAGCAAGTAGAGTTTAAGTGGGGGGAGGGGGGGGCAAACCCTGAAGAGCCAGAGCGTGGAAGGAAACGTGCATGCAAGCACATTTGGCACCTGACACTCACCACATGCTACTTTGGCATCGGGATCCTGTTTGAGGTGGGCGTCCAGCACAGCATCGCTGATCTGGTCACAAATCTTGTCTGCAGAAGCCAGTCCAACCAAGCAAAGGAAAACAGGAACAGAGAGAGTAATTAGCATGATAAAGTTACAGCAACGTGATTGAGTCTACCCCTTGACCAATATTGGTGGTTTTCACTTTAATAGTTGACACTCATCTGAATCATCCTATAAACGTCTGGTCTAGCGACAAAAAAAACCTAAAGATCAAGCAAACACTCATTGTCCACGCTCCTTACCCCACGAGAATGTGACATTTACATTACAGATGTAGTATGAAGGATTTTGGGTGATCTATTAGCAGAAATGGAATATAGTATTCATAATTATATTTTCATCAGAAGAGACAAACCAAAACACAAGCCTTTCACGTTTTTACGACACAAATGCTTCTCCTACACACTTGGAAAGGGAGAGGTATTCAGTTGGTTGCAATCTGCCGCCTCAACACTAGATGCCACTAAATCCTACATACTGTAACTTCAAGCACACAGCCGTCAAGCGGTCCTGCACATCAAGTCGACACTTTTTGTTTACCACCCAATACAGGTAGTTTATATACAGGGTTGGGGAGTAACTAGTTGCATGTTAAAGAGTTAGGTAATTAAATTACAAAATAAATGTAACTAATCAGTTACTGAGAAAAATGTGTAACTAAATTAGTTATTAATCAAAATGCCAGTGATTACAAAGGGGTTACATTCAAATATATTATTTTCTGTAAAAGACTTAAAGCTTATGTGTAGAATATGACATTCATCCTGTTTCTTTGCACCTTTTCACCGTCTAGACAGGCTCCATTCTTTTGGCAGTATACGCTCAAATGTGTTCTTTTTTTATTGGTTCCCTTGTTTGAATTTGCACCGCCTCTCCTCTGACAATCACAAAGTATGAAATGTAATAAGTTACATTACTTTGATGAGGTACTTAATGTACTCAAATTAGTTATTACATTTTAAACAGGGTAACTAGTAATGTAACATACAGTACCAGTCAAAAGTTTGGACACACCTTTAATTTTTGTGTTAAGTGTTTTCTTTACTTTTATTATTTTCTACATTGTAGATTAATACTGAAGACATTTAAACTACGAAAGAACACATATGGAATGATGTACTGAACAAAAAAAAAAGTGTTATTTACCATGTAGAAAATAATAAAAGTAAAGAAAAAACTTCTCCAAAAATGAGAAGGTGTGTCCAAACTTTTGACTGGTACTGTATTACATTTCAAACGTAACCTTTCCGACACTTGTTAATTACATACAACGTACTGGAACCAGCAGCCTCTGAATATCAATCGATCAATCAGAGTTTGTTCTTGCTGCCAAAAGATCCCGCTCTATAGCTGATTGTTTTAATTCACACCTTGTATACCCAAAATGCCCCTCCGAATGGACTTCTGTGGATAATCTTTTATTTCATTGTTTAAGTGTGTTTATTCTGCAGCCCTATAACTGGTTGTAGTTAGCTAGTCTAGTCTGTTAGGTAGTGTTGTAAGATGTTTAATTCCGTGAACATCGTATTGCAGACATCGCTGTGCACTGTTCTGTTGAACGGAGACGCCAACTGACACTTTGCCCAAGTTGTCATTTCGGAATAAACGGATTCTCTCATCAGCCGCAATAAGTTCCTTGCCTATTCCATTGCCACATCCAGCTAACTCGGATTCAATCAAGAAACACAACGTTGACGTTTTCATTAGGAATTCGCCATAAAAACACGACAATCGTTTTACCCTTCAGGCTGTAAATTGCGTATGCAATGGCATTCCTTCACCGACCGTGTCTTGCAAGTATCGCAGGAATCCGATGGTCTACTTAACCCTTGGTTAACCCTTAGTGACATTGCATAAAGACAAACTGCAGGCGCAATTGTATTTGAGGCAAAACTGACACTGGTGAGCATGTGACCAATGAAGTTCGTACTTTACAATCTTTAAACAGTCATAAACCGTCCTGCAAGAACCAGAACAGTGAGACATGTAACTGCCACCACAAAATATATTGGAGCTGACTTGCAGCCTTGCTTGGCCCCATTTCTATCAGTTTGCTTAGATTTGCTTTGCTGCAGTAACGTGAACATCCAAGCTCAAAAAACGCAGTGGGATCCAGTTGCCACCGCAGACTGCAGCCCCAGGAGTGGCGAGTCCTATATTTAGGCCGGGGGCAAGCTAAGATTATCAGCCACAATACCCCTCCTCAAGTGCAGCCACGGAGGTTGATACTGAGCTAATTTCATTCATGCCCATAAACCGGCCTAATTACACGAGCTCACCTCACCGCCATACAGGTAGTTGGATGTAGAATAAGCGAGGCAGCAGCCACATTACGAATTATGTGTAGAGAACAGTACATCATTTTAGCGACGGCTTCGTGGACTGTCTACATTTCAGTAACTAGTTATTACTAGCTCATTACTGTGGGTTAACGCTATTCTCTACATTCGAAACGTAATGTTACGTTAACGTAATGTTGCTCGTCACAAACACAAAACTTACGCAAGTTACGAATATAAGTTAACCGGTTATTGTGAATTCATGTATCTACACGTATACTAATGCAGTTGACCCAATTCTTAAATTGCAAGACGATGATTGGATTGTGTCCAGGTATTACCTGCGGTGAAATACTGCCACTACCCTGAGAATCTTTCCAAGCTAACTAAATGTAACTTGCCTAAGCTAGACAAACATCAAATTATCTTAGCGTCGCGAGTCTGCCTGTCTGCAAATATGATCGTCGTTACATACGCACCACACAGAAACAAGCAACAAAACACACAAGTGATGCGTACAGATATTGATATGCAATCGCACCATAATACATTAACGCTGATAAGTGCGTGGACAGCAACAATTTAAGGAAGGCGGGCCCGTGGCCTACCTACACAAGAATTAGCCTGGTCGCCGAACACAAACACCTCGTGTAGCCTGATTATCACCGCGTGTTAGCTGGCCTACTAAACCATTATTCCTGCAATAAATCCAGCCACCCAATTTACATAAATTACTAGCATTGCACTATATATAATTATCAATAATCTGAAGTGATGTCAAAGTAGCCTTCAACATTATTCGTGATATTGAACATGATGCAACCCAGACAGACAGCTACATGTTATTATAACAGGTCGCAACAACCCTGTGCACGCTAGCTTGCTAGTTAGCTAACGTTAGTAGGCGAACATGACCTTGGTTGACAACTAGTAAGATCGTTGTCAGATTCATTTTTATTAGGAATAGGGACTTGAGGTTAACTTGCCAACATTACATACCTGGGTGTCCTTCGCCGACAGACTCGGAGGTAAAGAGAAAACAGTCTTCGTCGATGAGTGAATTATGGAAGCCGTTCATTTGCCCGTTCATCTTCGGAGATATTACAAACTTGCAACGTTAGCCAGCTATCTATTGATATACAGACGTTTGTAGTGATTGTCGTCCGTCGCTAGCTTTTTGTACACAGGATATATACTAAACCGCAGATTTCGAAGACATCTATGAACTGGTAGCCTCCACTCACCGTGCGTTTGCGCAAATTATATATTCAGTTTGCTGGTGAATTCGATAACGTTAGCTGTATGTCCCACCTCCTGTTGATTGACATTACTACAACGTCACGCAGGACGTGGTGTTGCCCGTTTCTAGGAACCAATGGCATGTGTCCTGCAGAAAATTGTGTTGTGGAGACGTCCATAACACTTTTTTGCAGCTTGAAAGCCCCACTCTCAATTAAGCATCTTCGTTTTTGCCGCGTTGGTTTGTTTCGTAATGTTAAGAGTTTACTTGTATTTCTTATGTAAAGTAGTATGTAATGTTACACTAGGTCTCTATTGCTCGTAGCTCGATTGTTTTCTTGCTTTGGATAAAAGCGTCTGCTAAATTACTAAATGTAATGTAATGTAATTTGTTTGAGGGTTTCTATTGTTCCTGATATCGCAGATAACTTTGGAAAGTTACAGAGGACTGATTGACTAGTGTGACATCAAAGCCAGTAGATTAGTGCGGGCCTGTGGATAAGCCCCTCTACTCTACTGATTGCTTTTCTTTAAGGTAGACTATAAAGGAATAAGAAGGCTTGTGACCTTGCACAGGCCAGACCCATCTCTACTCTACTGTGACCTTACTTAAATAACTTCAAGGTTAAATAACACAAGTGCAAACCATGTCATTTACCACCACCACTTTACTTAGGTTATAGTTGCTATGATTTACCTTGCGACTGATTACATGCCTACATGTCCTCTGCCTATTGTGATTCCCTTAGCTATATCAATCCTTTCTAATCTTATTGTGAGTAAATTCTCTTCTTAGCCTACCTAAGATAGTCACCAGCTCTATGAGTCTAATCAACTCATAATAGGTTTTAGTGACTCAGTAACACAAAATCAGACTTCTGATATACAGGCTTTTTTCTCTCTCAGTGTCTATGTGTGTATGTAGGATACGTGTAATTTATTGTAGGGCCTTGTCTCAGCTCAATCAGTTGCCTTAACACAAAGACCTTGTGGATTTCTTGAACTCCACTTCATTCCACACCGTTTGGAACTAAAGATAAATTCCCTCATAATTGTAGGCGTTACCGTGGCACCACCCTTGAGAATTAATGAGATGTAAAGTAAGCATGCTTATAGCCAAAGGCCAATCTCTCATGCTGTCACGAGTTTGCCATGTGATGTCTTGTTCACTTTTTGTGCTAAGGTCATACAGATAGTACAATACCACTCAAGAGATCACAGTCTGTACTTCAGTGAGCTGTCTGGACCCTCTGCTCATTTCAGTACCCCCATCCCATTGCTTTTTTTTTGTTTTGATTGAAGTTCTCTCTCCAGAATATTTAAGAATGCTGCAAGTGACATACAATTATGAAACCAGGTTTCACTTCTAAGTGCAGTGCAGATTGGCTTTCAGATACCGCATGTCTCCACGTGTCCGATTAGACTACTCTGAAAATCCATGCACAGAAATCTGAGATGGTTGCTAATTTTGACTCTCTCAACAGGCAGTGCTGCTGATTTTACAACAATAACTCAAAATCATTGGACCAAATCCTCAAAACTGATATTTCCAGTGGCACAGGGAATCAAACCTGAAAGGTATGCTAATTCAAGTAGCAGCAGTTACTCAACTCGTTCAACTCATTGTACCTTCTGGCATGTCAAATCGTTTATTCAACAATCAGTCACATGAAAGCCATGGAAATGGTAGAAACATGGCTACAAAGAAGTTATGTTATTGATAAATCTGATATCTTCATATACATGACAATAACCCTATTGTCTTGTATGCACAATTAAAACACATTAAATCACTTTAAGTTTCAATTTGAAGAGTTATCAAGCTGACCCAAAGCACACCGTGTCCTCCTGAAAAATGTGTTCAACACAAAGTTGGTTACGTACGTAGTATCACTATTTGTCTCTGTGCAAAAGATGTTGGATATACTGCAAAGTTCAGTGTATTCATTGTTAATAATTTCATAGGTAATTCAGTCATGGCTGTGTGGATTGGTTTTGCTAAACCATAGATCTTTAGGTCTTATATATGTTACAATATTATATATTCTCTATATATACATTATATAATCTATATATCTTATATATTATAGAATGTATTAGCATGTGGTGATATAAGGAATTTACCTCAAGCGTTTCTCTCATTATATGACAGTAGAGCGAGACATGCACATACATGTATGGCTATGCTTTCATCCTAGGTTATTTAACCTACCTTAACTCCCCACTATTTCTTAATGCAGGTCCTCCAAAACCCTCCCATCGATATTACCAAACACATTACCTAACACATCTCCGGAACCACGTGACTTCAGTCTCTTCTCCACCCTTGAGAATGTTGTTATGCCTTCATAATGTACATTTATGGGTGTATTCAATTACCTCCGTATGGATTTCAATGGTTTCTGGACGCTAAACATATGGGTGTTTGTTTTAGTAAAGTATCTCTGGCTAACAGTGACCTTAGTGTTGGCGCTTTTACAAAGAAAATACAGCCATTATTAGAATACCATTCAACCCCGTTAAACTGTTGACCCATGCTGCCTTACCTGTCCGAAGGCATAAGGGTTTAATAAACATTTCTGCAATTATCCTTCAGCCCATCCTTATACTAGGTGACTAGGTATTCTGATATGCAGTTACACCACAACAATTACTACACACAAAAAGTGTCTGCCTTCTTGCTGCATCCATACCTCTATGTATGCTCACTATGGCAAGTATACTTGTTTGCATTTTTTCTGTACTCTCCATTCCCCGTTTGCATTTCGTAGTCTTTTAGCTTTCATCATTATTCTACCTTCCTCCATGACCAAACTCAGGAAGATTGTGCCATGCTTCTGAACTGGGTTCTGCTGCCCCCCCCCCCCCTGCCACGGTCACCATGTGCTTTCTTCTCAGGGGGGTGAGGTCTCCGTGTCAGTAAAGTCCCTTGAGGCAATGCTCACTGTCAGTAATAATAAACACAGACACTGAACTGCAAACTGAACGGAAAAATCTTTGCAAAGCACCTTTTGGAATATTGGTATATCCTCAGGAAATGTATATATTGAAAATGTGCCTTAAATGTACAAAAAGGGCATCACACTATATTTGTATATGTTTGATATAGTCAGGCCAACTGTGCGTTTTGCTCGTGTTTTGATCTCCAAAGGCCACCAGACACAATAATTTATGTGAAAAGCCAGAGGCCCTGTTTATGTCTGATCTACACTTGTCACATAGCATAAAGCTGTGTCACAAGACACAAATACACAAAATAACTGACTCACCTTCCACCCATTCCACCTTCTTACACATTCAAATTCAATCATCTCTAATTCTTTCCTTTGACAAATCAAGGTAAAAACACAAAGGTCACTGGTCAGTGGTCATTTTATTCAGCCGTCAACAGTCCTCCTCTACTGAACACTTAACACATCTGCCTGACACACAGAATTCACAAAACTGCCACAATTTCCACACAAAGCCACTCAATGAGGACTACTATACCTAACCCAAACAGGCACAGAGAGTGCATAGCCACATTCTAACACAAATGAGCACAAATCTGTGGTGGTCAAATAACGACATATGGACTGTTGTACATTCAGCTCAGTGATCACATCCATCCCTATAGAAGGCTGTTAGTTAGAGAGAGGTGCTGTGTTTCAGTAAAGCAGGACACTGTTGCCTATGTTGAAATATATTTTCATGGCACATGACTAGAACAAATAGGTGTTCTTCAACACATACACTTTTCAAACACAAACTCGGACCCAGTGTCAACACTCACTCACATATGGTCGTAGGTGCTGAGCACACTTAATATCAAGTGCCATGTAGTGTTGAAAGTATGTCATCAATACTCCTGAAGCAATAACCTTACCATTTCCGTTGAAGAAAACCTCAACCTTGTCATCGCACAACATTCAGATAAAGTGGTTTGAGCACTTGTGGACACTGAAACTGAAAGCATGCCACAACGCTCAAACAGTATAACCACACCAGACACTGGCAACACTACAGCACTAGAGAAGCCTTGCCGTCCCTGGTGTGGGATCAGCAGCAGAGGTCCCCAGCAGGCCTTCGGCCTCTCCAAAGGAAAAATATATATATACTCCCTTAATATATTGCACATATATTTAATTTGCTTAGTATAAAAAATATATAGCAATATATTTTAAACCGACAAGGGAAAAACAGTTAGCATGAGCATGTTGTGCAGTCTGGGTTGCGGAGAGGCTGGGGAGAGGGAAAGCAGAAGCTCCCATCATAAGCACGTGTCTGCAGCTGGACCCGGGAGGGCCTGGGCCTGGGCCGGCCCCAGCATGGCCACGATCAGCGCCTCCGGGGTGCTGACACCGCCACGGGGAGACACGGGGCTGCGCGGGCTGATGGGAGAGCAGGGAGAGGGGGAGCTGTCCTGGCATATCAGCCGCTCCTTCTTGGAGGTGGAGGAGGACGAAGTGGAGCAGCCGTTGCGAGGAGAGCGCGGGGAGGGAGTCCGTACCTGACCGTCACGGGGTCGTGGGCACAGGCTGAGGCTCTGCAGGGTGGGCAGCGATGAGGCAGAGAGGGCAGTGGTGTGGCGCGGCCGGGGCACGGCGGGGCTGCGGCTGCGCTGGCGGCGGTGGGCACGCTTGCCCGAATGCGTGCCCGGGCTGGGGCTGCGTGAGGTGTTGGGCGCCAGCAACACCAGCGTGCTGTCGTCCTCAGAGCTCTCCTCCGAGCTCTCGGAGTGGGGCGCGGGGGCGGGGGGGCTCACCACAGGCAGCTGGACCTGCAAGCGGGGGTGTGAGTGCTGTGAGTGACACCTGAGAGAGTACCTGCATCACTCATTATGGTCATGGAAATAAAGCAGCAGTATGGAGTTTTGGTCAAAAACTAGCAATCGAACTACTGAAAAGGCATGCAAAAACTCCTATTAACACCAACAACAGCACAGTTGGTACTGATAAGAAGCTCGCTAGCATGCTAAAGCATGTCTTATGGCAATGGTGATGTCGTGCTGTGAAAACATTTTTAACATTTTCCACGGGGTGGCCCGACCCGGACCACCAAACTGCATAGTAAATAGCCTAGGCTAGTTAGAATGACAGGTGGGTTCATCTGTCTATATCTGTCATGACTATATACCATGGAAATTAATTTGAGGTTGATGCCAGCACTAGTTGCATACTGTTTATTTAAATAAAGCCATCCCTACTCTGGGTTTTTGTATTACTTTGACCCATGAAGATACATCTGGAGCTCGTTTAAAGCATGCCTTCCTAATCTGCCAATATTCTAGCTTTTGTATGAATAATGAATATGCCCAGGGCAATGGAACATATATCCAAGATCACATTTCTTCGTCATCCTGATTAGTCCCCTATCCAGATCCTGTCCGCACCCTGTTTGTCAAATATTGTGTTTACATTCATTATCTGGGCAAGGAAAGCTGGCAGAGGATGCTTCCAGGTGGCAATGGGGCATCAGTGACTGGCACTCAAAATAGGGCACAACAAATGTGCTTGTGCCACCCAAGTTAAACAAAATGCCAAGTGTGTATAGAAACAAGCAGGAAACAGGTTTGAAGAATGACGCAAAACTCCACAGATTACAGATATGAATTTCGACTTTGTAACAGCTCAAACACACTTCCGCTAATGCCTTCAAGAGAACTGTGAAAAAATGTAGGTTTAAAATGACCCCAAACCGTTCATTGCTGAAAATACTGTGAAGTCATTGATGATTTTGTGACATGATGACCTTGCACATAATAATCCAAAAGGGTGAAATTACTATACAACATTTGATTTAAGAGTTCTTATTACTTAAGAGTTCAAAATCAGAAATTACAGCATGGTGATTTTATGAGGGCATTTTAAGACTTGGTAGTGACTGTTTTGCACTGTATCGTCACAGACAGGACTTCATCTGCAGGAGGACAGAGACAGGGCAAGGGTTATGACCTGGAAGGGCTCTGTCATCCCCACAATGCTGTTCATGTTGTGGCTGTAGTAACCCAAGATGTATCCCCCCGAGTCCCTGGGCAGATCTTCCTCTGGAAAAGTCACCTGAACACCAAACAAAGATGAGAGAGAGAGAGAGAGAGAGAGAAGGAAATTAATAAAAGTATCCTCGGGATTAATAAAGTATCCATCTATCTATCTATCTATCTATCTAAAAAAGAAAGGAATAGAAATGTATGAAACAGACAAGGAATTACATTCAAAACTATTTTTTCTCTTTCTTTTCTAACACAACACATTGATTTTCAACCGTATTTCTTCATTCAGTTCATACTTATGTACAGCATACATTATGTGCATATATTCGGCTGAACACACGTGGTCATTTTCGATCAACTAAGAATAATACCTGAGGCAGATGATCAGATTTAGCCCACACATACGCCACGTAGTCTTTGTGGTGTTTGAACCCCACCTAAAAGGAGCAATACAACAGCACTTCAACTATTACATGAGACAACAGAATGGATATATGTCATTCACTCTATGAATGTGTGGAAAGAGTTGTGTTCTAGAATGTCAGCACATCAGGTTCCTTACTAAACCAAACACAATTTACCTAACCTAATACTGTCATAATACTGTCTGTGCTTTCTATACATTTTGATAAGATGTCTATATGTCAATATTCCACGACTGGATGCATGTCGAAATTCGTCACACCCGCTGATTCATAGCCATGTGAAATTGGTAAGTAACACTTTCTCACTGAAATCTGTTGCACAGTGTTTCCATTGGTTTGGCGAAGCATCTGGGCCTTATCAGCACATAACACCCGGTTCTTATCAATGTGTGAATTTCAACTAAAATCCAAAAACCTCTGTTTGTTCTGAAAGTTGACACATACTGATAAGGTTGCAAGAGTGCAATTAAAAAGTTTCTTTATGAGAATCAAAGAAAGTAACGGCATGTTGGGTATGTTTGGGTATGTTTTCTCTACAAATAAATGTTTCTTATTTAAAATTGTATGTAATCTCAAGATGCTATAAAGCAAAACAGTCATCAGCGACATCCGACATAAGCTCCAAATAAGGAAAGTTGGAAGATATTGACATAAAAACTTAATTAGTTTCATTTTAATTCAAGTGAATTTGCGCTGTAGGGATACCTTATAGAGGCCCACCCAGTCCCAAGAGCTTCTTTGAAAGGTAGAGGCCACCTCAAACTGCACAGTGGCATCTGAAACTTTAGTCCACTCCTTCTCGACCTCGAGTGTCACTAAAGGCAGGCTGACCCTGAAGGGAAACTGCAACAGAGGAAAGACACAGAGAGGCGAGGGTAAAAATAGGCCTGGATGCTAGACGCTTTATGTTCACTGCCCTTTTGAATCAATTTACTCGCATTACATTAAGCATGGAGGAAAACATTCATGCTTAAAATATTTCATTTCATGGGAATACATACCTATTTTGAGTCTTACAGAGATACCAAACTGATTCCTAAATATATATATAATATATAAGTATCAATAGGACAGACACGGGTGCCCTTCTGGTTAGTGTCAGATGACAGGACCTTTAAACGTCCACATATGTAAATGTAACAGATGTAATCCCAACTGTAAAATCCAAAGTGTTTGCCATCATCTTGATGCTCAATAGCCCTAGTAACACTGTTGTATTAATATGCCATAATAAGTGTCAGAATAATGAATAATGAATAATAAGTAATGCCATAATAATTAATAATAAAGGACTGGTATTTAGCAGGCACTTTTATCCAAGGTGACGTACGGATAACCTGCAGCAATCGATAATCGAACCCAGATCAATCAATCATAGAACATAATACATGCTGATGGATGGAAAGATGGCTAAAATGGCTGACTGTAGAGGTGTGTCATGCCTCACATGCAGAGAGAAGACGGCGGAAACTGGCTTGTGATCGCTGATGGTGAACCCCATGTGACTGCGGTAGGAGTGCTGCGTAACCCTGGTAACCCCACCCAGCCAGGATGTCAGGCCGCGTTGCAGATTGGCATTGTGGGATGGCACTGGTGAACCGGTCCGACGGAGGCGCCACAGGATGCGGTCTGTCCACGCAGGCTTCCTCTTCTTAGCACTTTAAGAAGGGGGGGGGGGTATAACACAGAGGGGGGGGGTGGGGGTGGTAACCCAAGGTGGGGAGGGGGGGGGGGGGCATATGTTTGTTTGGCTTCAAAAATGGACAGACATTGAACACTGTCATTAAAGAATGTAAAAAAAAGATTTAACAAAAGCCCTTTCAGTTACAGAAATAAGGTTATCATATTTACCTTGTGTCGTATGTATGAGTTCCCACATCAAACTTGTATGTTGGAGGGAAGTTGAGGGTGCTCTCCATGAAGCCCTCCAGAATAGGTGCACTGTTTTTGGCCATGTTGAGCTGTGACAGAAAGGGAAGGATGTCACTTCAAATAAACTGTGCAGCAATGCGACTTCACTCCATGACCACCCTCTACGTATACTATGGCAGTAGTGGTCAACACACAAATAAAGACAATTCCTCGCTGACAGATGGCTGATTGGCAAATGCAGACTTCATTGGAGTGGCAAACTTTCAAACTTGATTCTGAATAGCATGGGAACATATTTCATTCTAATTAGTGGCGTACATGTATGAGACAGTATCAGCTGTGTAATTGTATCACCACCCTGGCTGCTGGCGTCCACTATACTCCAATTTCATATGCATCCATTTTGAGTTCACTGATTTATGAATTATTAATAGGATATAATGTCAATAGAATATTTTCTTGAAATGTCAGGGCAGTTTTACTCTTACAATGGTTGGGTCAACATTGAGATTATTCTGTTTGTCTGTAAAGTACCACAGCCTATTAGCTGAATTGCCGTCTTGTGCAATACGCACTGAAGAAGACTAACTTTAATCTTCAATCATGAGTAAACCCAAATAGGCCACTACAGAATTCTTCCTTTGCTAATCTTGATAAGCCCTTTGAAGGTTACTGTCATGGACATGAAGAAACTAGGGCAAAAAAGCCATGCAGGTATACATGAACTTTGTTGTATTGATGAGGTCTTTTTTACCATTTACTCACTAAATATGTTATAAAAGACTGAAGATGCCTTATCTGTGTCCAAAAAAAGTCTGAAATAATGGAAGAATTAAGTGGCAAAAAATGACGATGATAATCTGATAGTAGTCAGCCATATAGGGCTGATTTGTATGTACAATACAAAATGAGTTTTCCAACCGAAAAAACGCTGCAGGAAACTCAGTATGGTGATGTAGAGACGGACACTCAGTATAGTGATGTACAGACAGACAGGAGGATGAGCTGATAATGACCACATTTTAATCTCGGTTGAATTTCCCCTCCAGACACTTTGAACTGTCAGTTTTGGCCCTGAGGCAGCTCCAGATGTCATTTAAAAGAGATCTGGAGAACCCTTTTAAAAGGTGTAATTTGAAATAGCAGTATAGGTACACCTGTCACCAGTCTTTCTAACATGAGGAATGTGCAGAGCCCTTAAGTCTTCAACCTAAGACAAGACAAGACAAATGCAACCTCAAATCACATTAGCTGAGAGATTCTGAATCATACCTGATCATCATTTCTGAACACAGGAAAATTACATTTGTTGTGAAATACAACATTCGGTAACACTTTATTTTGATAGTCTGTCTACAGAGACTTTACAAATGGTTTGTTGAAATTCAAGTTCAGTCTTTCTAACTGTTCACTCAACATCACCCTAACCAAACCCAATCCCTAACCCTAACCGTAACCATAAATTGTTGTGTTGCAACATATAGTTTGTTTATAATCTGAGCATCTTTAGACAGTCTATATGGGACCATCCAAATAAAGTGTGACCCATTTTTCTACAAGGTATAGACCAAAAGGCCTACATACAACATAAAACATTTCCCTCTCCAGAATAAGCCAAAAAAGTATTATGGAACACCATGGTGGAAACCCATAAGCCTAACTATATGCACACACTCTTGTAGTTGTTTCTATCTACAATCTACAGCTTTTTCTCAAAACACCTCTTGTTCTCCCCCTAGTGGCAGAATGGTGAACTGCAAAAAAGTGAATAGTTACATTTCCCTCTGTCAAGAAATCCCAAACGCTGGCGACTGACCTGATCCCGCTCCCAGAGGAGAGACAGCTTACTGCTGTCAATGGCACTCTTCACCACATGAATATCGTAGTCTTCAATTCGGAAGTTCAGGTCACCAAACCAGAATACTACGCTGTTGACAAAAAAAAGACCAACACCTCAGAGCTTTTCATCAAGCCCTGTTGAATCTATGTTATATCTCAGACTAAGGGAGATTGTAAGGCAAAGCATGGCATTTTCTGTGCATACAAATATAGTTTTAAAATGTTTTATACTGATCTCTTGTATTATGGTCATTGAATTGAATTGTGTCGTTTCATGGTGGTCCCTAGTGATCCCTAGTGAAAACAGTGCACCCTGCCAGACACCTTTAACCCCTCTAACTCTAATCTCGCCCGCTCCCAGACACCCACTCGTGGTCCAGCACCCCAGGGGCGGTGCCGCCCTCGAACTGCTGCTGCTGCAGGATGCTCTCAAAGTCCTCCATGCGCTGCTCCAGGTTCCTCATGTGCGCGGGCAGATGGCAGTTGAGGAAGCAGACCGGGTGGCCAAACATCATCATCCGCGCACTCACTCCCCCCTTATTGCCCTGGGGGTGGAGGGAAAAGACATTTATTTATCTAAAGAAAGACATTCACTGCACGTGTTGTATTAGAGAATACGCTGCAATAGTACTAACATATATTATCATACGATGTGGGGTAAATAGTTTTCATCTCTGAAGTATACCCCCTTTAAGGGAAGATCTTTAGTGCACTTATTCTGTTCACACTTGCCACAGATGTTAAACAATACGTTTTTTGTCAGTGCAGAAGACCTAAATGTAACCTTTATTAGTGGAAGAATGGCTGTTCCACGCACAATGCCTCCATAAAGTGAAGTATAGTTACTATATCCCTCTGCAGAATTCATTAGCACTACAGGCTCTGTCTGCTTTCACTGCAGTATGGGGTCAAGTATTGTTTAGAACTGTGACCCATTTCAATACAGCAACTTTTAAAAACCTTTGCAGCTTAATGGTCCTCATGGATATTCATTCAAATGCATGTCTTATCAGCAAGAAAGCAGCGTGCAGTTACCTTTCTACAGCTGTTTGGCTGTTAACTCATCCCGTCCATCCTAATTTCATGCATAATTTTCACTATAGTTATGTAATTAGTCTATTGTTAAAGGCTCTCATAATTGCCTGTTGCTTTTGTTGAGACACCTGACACAATTATCAGTGAAACAAAGAAGGTTCAAGAAGGCTGAGGTGCCCCCCCCCCCCCCCCCCTCACCCAGCAGCCCCCCAGGCCTGTGCGTGTGCTCTGGGTCTGGACACCCCTCAGGAACGGCAGGTGGCAGAACTTGGAGAACACCAGCAGCAGGACCCCCTGCATGCGCTGCGACGCCACCTACAGGAAAAAGCACAGAATGGAGAGAGAGAGAGAGAGAGAGAGAAAGAGAGAGAGGTGGAGGTGAAACTCTTCTCTTGGTGTTAAAGGTGCCGTTTGTAGCATTTAGTGGCATCTAGTGGTAAGGTTGCTGAATTGCAACAGACTGAATACCCCTTCCCTTTCCAAGTGTATAGGAAAATCTACGGTGGCCCGTGTCAAATGCCAAAACTGGTGTGTTTCTGGTTTGTCCGTTTTGGGCTACTGTAGAAACATGGTGGCACAACATAGACTCCATGGAAGAGGACCCACTCCCTATGTAGACCTGAAAGGCTCATTCCACTGTTCATGAAACAGACACAGATTCATAGTAAATGTAATTAATGCATGATATATAATTGTAATGTAATTAACATAATGCCCAATCTCGTAGGCTCCAGTAAGAGTAAGGGAGCAGTTGTTCTTGCACACAGTGGTGTTGTCATTTGAGGTCTGACACACCAAATACAAAAGGAAATTGTCACAAGAACAATCCAAATGTCTTCCAATGCGCCAATAAAAATGGTAGACAATCATCAATGTGTCATTTACCGAGTTCAATCAATTTAATACACATACCGGAACAAAACAAAGACATATATATTACTGCATTGCTTTGTTTGTGCACAGGTTATAATAATAATTGTAATAATAATTGTCAGACTTTAATCTATAGCAGTTTGCCATGATTTAAAGAGGGATTTATGCTGTACGAGACAGTCAAATTTAGACTCCTTTCTGTTCAGGATAAGCAGCCAAGGTGATTTGGGACTGAGCAGGGAATGTTGAAAGATTTCTGGACATTAAAGCCTGTGTGCTATTTATTTTGTCCCTCTCCCAGAACAGCGCTGAGCAAATTAACAGTTGAAGTCTGCTAATTAACATGTGTGCCGATGCCAGGCTTGCTCGACTGCTGTGAGCTACGACACTCCACTGGGAACCCAAATCAAGACACAACATTATCACAGGGGGGAAAAAAATGCGTAGCAACTAGATCAGTTAACTCTTCACTGACCAGCACGTAACCAAAGCGACTGAGGGTCTCCATACAAAGATCACTCCACTGGTCGGTGAAAAGCGCGTCTTTGAGCCGCTTGTTGATCATTGAGTTCACTTCCTGTAGCCTATGTAAAAATCACAATGTTATTCATTCACTTTTGTTTCCACTGTTACCACAATGTAATGCTTTGGACTTTTTTTTAAAGTGCTAGGCACCTTTTAATTCCACTTATTTCTTCTCTGGGACTTAATTCATTCAATTCCAAACTGGGAGATTAACGTTACAGCTCTCGACAAGGAATTGACTGCATGATTAATTGTGTTCCCAACAGATGTCACTAAACAAATGAGACAAGCAGTAGGGGCAAACAGAGAAGTGCACCACGCTGCTGTGAATCAAAAGGTAAACAGACTGCCTGTCGTGCCTGTTGTGAGACTCACCCTACGACAAACATGTCTACATTCCGACTGCTCAGATTTGACCCAAACAAGGAAGTGATGTCGTCAGGAGGCACAGCTGATCCGACATTCCATGTGACAATTTGGACCCTGTTCACGTTGGAAATGTTATGATATGGTAAGTGCAAGCATACACAAACACTTACAGATAGCAACACTACAGAACTCTTAAAGACGCAGGTTTCACAAACAGAAAATGCAAAAAAAAAACATCAAACTAAATAAAAGACCCATTAAAAAGACCCCTAAAAAGAACTACATGAAGAGCACACCAAAGTGGCCAAGAGCATACACAGATATAAACATGATGACAGGCCAACATGTAATGTTATGCAGTGTAATGGGATCTGAATTGGCAGAGTGAGGAACAGCAAGTGAGAAGTGTGTCTGGGAGCTCTTCCAGGAGCACAAATTCTGCCTCCCGTCTGTTGTCTGTGTGACTCACATATAAACAGAGATGTGTGCGTTGGTTGGGAAGAGCAGGGCACGAGCACCAGTTGGGTGTCATTCTGCTGCAACGGCCATAGCAACAGCAATCTCGTGCAAGGAAAGCTGAAAAGTCCCTAGCTGCAGAGCTGGCTGCAGGGACCAGCTGTCATGGTGAATGTGCATTAGCTGAGGCTCACCTGAAATCATCCATGTTGGCGCTGGCTTTGTCAGTCTTCCCCCTGGTGCCTTCTGAGAGGGGAGGCTGAGGTTCGGGACTGACCCTGAGCTGAGAACTAAGGTACGACTGGCTGGATTTGGGGTGGGAGCTACGGGGAGGACTGACGCCAGACAAGGTGTTCAAGTTTGGGTGAGAGCTGCCTCTGGCCGGGGAAACTGCGCTAGGTTGGGATGAGAGGTGGGGATAAGCAGCGCTGCTCGGGGGAGGGATGAGGATGGTCTGGGATGGGGAGCTCTGCTGGGGGCTCCTATTGGACTGTGGGCTACGGGAACTCGGGGGGCACCGGGGCTGGGAGGACTCGGGGGGCGTGTGGCCCAGGGGGCAGAGCGACCCGGCGGGCAGAGGGGAAACCGAGGCCTTGGGCCTGGGGATGGACTCTGGGTTTTTGAGGGCCTTGGGGGCCGAGCCCATCCCCATCCCCAGGGCCGTGGGCCGAGGTCGGCTGATGCTCACAGGAGGGCGGAGGCAGAGCTCCGTGCCTGAAACATCAGCCGCCTCTGGAGCCGCGGGAGAGAGCTGGATGGTTCTGGCTGCGGCTGCTGCTGGCTGTGTCCTTGGGACGGGAGCAGGGCAGACGCAGGGTGGGGGCAGGCCGATGGGCCCCGAGGCTGGAGACATGGCTGTGCTGAAGGGGTCAGAGACTCTCTTGGAGAACGAGCAGCTTTGGTTCCGTTGCATTGGATCCATCAACCTAAAAACGAAATAATAACGACAGGTGCAGACTTATTAGGAAAAGAATGCATGGCTTTCAAATCCTTTTGTGGCATGTGTTTGTCTTAAGCTGTTTATTTAGCTAAAGCATCGCACTCCCATCTATTAGCTCTGGGTTTAGACATTTTATATCTTCCAATGCCAGTAACTGTTTAGTATTGAGAGAGGATATGATGACAGTAAGCATCAGATTCCTGAGGGCTGATAGCTGAAGAGAGGAGTAGAGACGAAGAGGAGGACAGTTTCGGAGGGAGACAGCACAGAGTGCGCAACAGTTGGAGGCATTTTCTGTAAGCCCACAAAGAGACTAAAGGAGTTTGTTTGTTTGTCCTTCAACCCCCCCCCCCCCCTCCCCTCATCTCCAGTTCCCCGTCTCCCTCCCTTAGCCTCCCTTGGGTCACAGCAGCAGCACGCAGCCACTGTGTTCTGCAGACAGAGACGGAGACAGAGAGAGGAGAGAGGAGAGAGTTTGGCCGGGGGCCAGAGGAGCCTGTCCCCCCCTCTGTGAGCTTGTCCCCGTCTCCTCTTCAGGCGTCACTGCTGACATCAACACAATGCCAGCCACAAGCAATCAGCCAAGATCAACTTTCTCTCCTCTGTCAGAAGACGAACGTGTGCCCGCCCCTGTCCTGATCTACTTTTCTGTTGCCAAGCAACGGCTTTTTTTTTTCTTCACCCCAGCAGCCCCCACCCTTGCTTCCGCCTGCCCTTCCTCCTCCCGTGCATTCCAGAGCATCATTCCTGTGACCTCTGTGTAGAGGTTGAAAGGGATTGTGTGTATAATTGGTCTTTCTGAGACCATACCACACTGAAGGTGTCTCCTTGTTAACCTCTCTCCTTACTTCCATTGAAAACATACCAGAGAGGGGGAGAAACTGAGTCCACTAAATTAATGATATGGCATATCTAACAAGGTTATAAATACACAGGTGGAACGGGTTGACGGGAAGTCATACAGGATGCAGATCATACTAGAATCAAAAATCTTAGGGATCTCACCCTAATAATAGGATCACATCTTATACTGGTGTACAACATAAAATAAAATACTTATAAAATACTGCTGTAATCTATGCCAGTCATAAGATTTTTCAAATGAAATAATCTGAAAGCCGTCTGACTTGGGAAGGTGGACAGCCTGTCAATCTATCAACACACACTCATGGGTATGCCGCTGGAATAAGCACATATCATACCATACTTAAATCCTTTAGATCCACAAAGCAAACGTATTAGTGTGAGTCCACAGTTATAGCATATAGGATATAGGTCTCCAGCTCAAGGTTACATAATGTGATTCACTCTCATTTAGGTCAACCGTTTAGCATAAGTCCCGTGCATTGCACAGCCATTGCTTACAGTTGCATTATATCACTGGTATAGTTGATCACATACATGGTATTGTATAACTGATGACTTATGATGTATGCTTTGTATGATTTAGTCCAGTTTCACACATTAGATCAATGTATACCCCAATGCAAGAACATCTAAGAATGTTAGAAGAAGCCTGTAACACATGGACAGCTATATTTGCCTTAATTGTTCTCTTTTATTAAACATGATATACTATCAAGTCTGTTTTCATGTCAAACTATCCATGTGGGTTCACTCAATAATCATTGCCATTTATCGTATCAAGCTTGATTTTTTTTTTGTTTCTCCTCATTCTAAATCTTAATAATAATAATAATAATAATAATAATAATGGATTTGATTTGTATAGCACACTTTAAAATACAAAGAAATCTCAAGGTGCTTAACACAGTCACAACAACAATCTTATTCTCTTAATCGTAATTTAAGTGATTG